>NC_016088.4:25706321-25913897 GCF_000004515.6 Glycine max
GTTCATGCTAATCGTAATGATCATGATGAAGGAGAATTAATTAACATCGTCTAATGTAATTTTCTAGTTATGTATTTGATTTCGGTAAATTGATTTACATAACTCATACTGTGGTTTTTGATAATGTTAACTAAATCAAGTTTTTCTCTTTATAAGACCACGACTACTCCACCCGCCTCACCTCCTCCTCCTCCTCCCCCTTCTCCTTCTCCTCCTCCTGCAATAGCATCAGTGTCCCCATCCACCTAGAAGCGGACACACTAAGAGACACGACTACGATCCTTGGCCTCTAGACCACCTGGGGCAGAGAGACTAGTGGTCAACGTCGATCCTACAACCGACAAGGCCGACGATCCCCACAAGAAGAAATTAAGAACATATTTGGGGGTTGTCGCTCGTGATAAGGTCGACGTCACATACGAGACCTGGAAGGAAGTCCCTGCTGCTCAGAAGGATTTGATTTGGGAGGATATTCAGGTATTTTAGTTTTCTTCTTTGATTTTCTTTATTAGCCAAAATTTATAATTGACTTACAATAAAACCTAATTTTTTATTTGTCAAGCTGAATTTTGAAATCCTTCAAGCTTCTGATAGTAGGACAAAGAAGAAAATTCTTCAGACTGTCGGCGAGAGGTGTGTAGAAGCAAAGCTTCCAAGAGTATTTTGATGATGCCAAAGATTATTAAAGATTCATTCAAACCAGATTAAAGAATCAAGAAGATTCAAGTGAAGATTCAATAGAAGACTCAAGATATGCAAGAACCTCAAGAAAAGCATCAAGATAAGTTTAAAAAGAATTTTTCAAAGAAAAGATTGAACAACACAAAATTGTCCAAGAGAATTTTTCAAGAAATATTTTTTTACCAGAGTTTTTACTCTCTGGTAATCGATTACCATAAGGTAGTAATCGATTACCAGAAGCAATCGATTACCAGAAGCCCAAAACAGTTTTATAATTGATTAACCAAGTAGTAATCGATTAGCATGGGCATGCAATCGATTACCATTGTCTTGTAACGTTCAAAAATATTTTCAAAATAATGTAATCGATTACACAATATTTGTAATCGATTACCAGTGATTCTGAACGTTAGATTTCAAACCTCAACATGAAGAGTCACAACCTTTGATAAAATAAACTGTGTAATCAATTACACCATTATGGTAATCGATTATCAGTGACTGATTTTGAAGAAATTGCCAAGAGTCACAACTTTTAACATGGTTTCTTCAAGAGCCATCAAATGGCTATAATACGTGACCATGACACGAATTTCAAGAAAATTATTCTTAACATCTTTCTAAGAGTTTTTGTTCAACATTTGCTTTGTCAAGAAAAGTTCATTGGGCAAAAGCTTGTGCTATTCTATTTTCTTCCTCTCCTCCATTCTTACAGAAAGCTTTTCAAGAGAGACTCTTGGTTATAAAAGTTTTCAAGAGACGGTCTACTTGGTTCAAGGAACATATTTGTTCCTTGGTTGAATCACTGGACACAAAGGACTAACATTCTTTGGGGTTCATTGCAAGAAGTGGAATTTGCTTCTTGGTGTAATCACTGAACACAAAGGAGGAAGGTCCTTTGGGGTTCATTGCAAGAGGTGGGATTGCCTCTTGGTGTAATCACTGAACACAAAGGAGGAAAGTCCTTTGGGGTTCATTGCAAGAAGTGGAATTTGCTTCTTGGTGTAAACATTGAACACAAAGGAGGGAAGTCCTTTGTGGTTCATTGCTTGTAAAGGGTTTTTACAAGGCTAGTGAAAACGCTTAAGTGGAATTTGCTTGAGGACTAGACGTAGGCACGGTTGTGGTCGAACCAGTATAAATCCAGTTTTGCATTCTCTCTGTCCTTAATCTCTTTTACTTTCTGTTGTGTTTATATTTCTTTAAGTTTACTTCTCCTTATTTGTTATTCGAGTAACTTACAATTAAAGAAATAATTGAATCTAGGAAATATCTAAGTAAGGGAAATTTTTCAATTAGGAATACTTAACGAAATCTTAATTCAACTCCCCCCTTCTTAAAATTTCTGAGGCCACTTGTCCAACAAGTGGTATCAAAGTAGGTTTCTTGTAGAAAGTTTAGAAACTTTAAGAAAAATGGCCTCAGCAAATTTCTTATTCTCGGAAGGAAATTCCATCAATAGGCCTCTTATCTTCAATGGAGAGGGTTACCACTACTGGAAAACCCCTATGCAAATCTTCATTGAAGCAATAGATTTAAACATTTGGGAAGCCATAGAAATAGGACCTTATGTACCCACCATAGAAGATGGAAGCACAACAATAGAGAAACCTAGAGATCAATGGTCCGAAGAAGATAGAAGAAGAGTTCAATATAATCTTAAAGCCAAAAACATCATTACTTCTGCCCTAGGAATAGATGCACATTTTAGATGTTAGTGACTTAGATAAGTAGGTGTTCATTGAGTTTTTTGTCTTGTTGCTATGTCTGTTAGCATATGATATATGTTTGTTATTTTATTTCATTTCCGCACTTTGGCTTTTTGATGTTGCCAAAGGGGAGAGAAAATGTGTATTTTAGAAATCAAGACATAAAATTATTTATTGAGTTTTAAATTAAGCAAAAATTCAAAAAGAAAAGGGGAGAAAGGGATGAGTGAATGATAGATCAAATATTGCATATATTCTCTTGATTTCAGGATTTGTCATCATAAAAAAGGGGGAGATTGTAGAAGCAAAGCTTCCAAGAGTATTTTGATGATGCCAAAGATTATTAAAGATTCATTCAAACAAGATTAAAGACCCAAGAAGATTCAAGTGAAGATTCAAGAGAAGACTCAAGATATGCAAGAACCTCAAGAAAAACATCAAGATAAGTTTAAAATGAATTTTTCAAAGAAAAGATTGAACAACACAAAATTGTCCAAGAGAATTTTTCAAGAAATATTTTTTTACCAGAGTTTTTACTCTCTGGTAATCGATTACCATAAGGTAGTAATCGATTACCAGAAGCCCAAAACAGTTTTATAACTGATTTACAAAGTAGTAATAGATTAGCATGGGCATGTAATCGATTACCATTGTCTTGTAATGTTCAAAAATATTTTCAAAATAGTGTAATCGATTACACAATATTTGTAATCGATTACCAATGATTTTGAACGTTAGATTTCAAATCTCAACATGAAGAGTCATAACCTTTGATAGAATAAACTGTGTAATCGATTACACCATTATGGTAATCGATTACCAGTGACTGGTTTTGAAGAAATTGCCAAGAGTCACAACTTTTAACATGGTTTCTTCAAGAGTCATCAAATGGCTATAAATGTGACCATGGCACGAATTTCAAGAAAATTATTCTTAACATCTTTCTAAGAGTTTTTGTTCAACATTTGCTTTGTCAAGAAAAGTTCATTGGGCAAAAACTTGTGCTATTCTATTTTCTTCCTCTCCTCCATCAGGATGTCCTGACTGCCGCCATTGGGCGAGCAGATCATCCTGGTCGTGTCTGTGCTGCTGGAGCCGATGTCACCATCAAGCAATATTTCAGATCAACTCCATGAACTACCTGTAGCTCTTCCTTCTTGCCTCCTGAAGAGCTACAATAGCTGACCCAACAAATCAGGGACCAACTAGAGGAGTCAATCACAGAAAAAGTGACTCGACAACTGATGGCATCTTTCGGCCAGATGCAGTCCCAGTTTCAATCCCAGATGCAATCTTAGGAACTTGCATTGCCTCCAGAGCCTATGGTTGGTCCCTCAGGTCCTCGTGTCAGCACAAAGGAGAGTTGTGTTGATCCCTCAGGGAACGATCCTGAGACAGGTGACTCAGACAAGTGCGGGTTGTACATGAGGGATCAACATTTCACAAAATTCCTTTGTTGCCTGGCCAAGTAAAGGTTGGTGTTGAGGAGGTTAAAGATGCACAGGCTCCCGTTCCTGTACCCCCTGATGAGGTTACCTTAGTGGGGTAGACACATAACACCTTTCTTGCTTGGCCGACACATCTCGTGAAGCCTTTACCAGAACAAGTATTTTACTTTGATTATATGCTTCTTTTTTCAATTAATTTATTCAGCGTAATTATTTAACTATGTTTCATCAGTAGGCAATTTTTCCTCCAGCAAAACCTCCACAAAGGCTGGATCCTGAGATCGATGATCCGCTATATCTAATGACATTGACCATCCCAGAGCTTTTCTTGAAGCCTTTCCAAGTTAACTGGGATGCTACCGTGTTCGGGGTATTTAATCCAGACTTCCCGCTGTACATAAAGCATGAAGATCTCTCTGAAATTGCACACGGTGGTCAATGTCTCAGCATATCTGTCTTACAATTATGGATTCTATAAGTCAATTTAGCTTACTGTTAATTACCTAACTTATTGCTTTAAATTCATACATAATTAACTTTGTCTTAACAACAACAGGCATCTGACTGAAACAAGTATGCGAGCGGGGAATTCTGATGTGTATGGATTCTTCGAGCCACAGTCTATTCAGAGATCTGGGCAATCGTAGTTTGACACCAAAAGTTACATCAAGAGTTGGATGCAGAGTTCAAAATGCGATGTCTACCTTGGAGCCTACTTAAATGGGTAAGTCAAACAAAACAACTGAATTTAAATAATGTATACTACTACAATAACCCAGATTCGTCTCCACTGCAGCGGACACTGGCAAATGGTGGTCATTCTGCCCAAGGAAAACCTTGTTGTCTGGTTTTGTTCCTTGCATAACAGGCCAGACAACTACCTTAAGGGAATAATTAACAGGTCAATGTTGTTTTCAATACATTTGCATTGGCATTACTCAACATTAACATCAATTATTAAATGTTCCTTATATTCAACAGTGCTTTGAAAGGACTTGATGATACTCCACAACCTAAATCCAAGGCTACTGCTAGGTGGATTGTTGTTAAGGTACGTGATTTAAATAAAACTTCTACTTATATATACTGCTTATGTATTTAGTGTAATTGACAAAAAGGAAGCACTGAGTGCGGTTATTACGTCATGCACTGGATGTCCACCATCATCTTAGGAAGTTTCAGGAATAACTAGGAAGCGATAATTGTTTATTTCAAACAAAGTTGATTTTCTTATAATTGGTATTGCATTATTAATTTATCTTTTATTTGATCATGCGGTATTTTAACGAGGCTAGACCATTGGAGCCTGAGAGATTAAAGGCACTTCGCATTTAGTGGGCACAACATTATCTCCGACTTAGAGATCAAACTTAGGAGTTAGCAAAATTAGGATGTTAGGCAATTCATTTTAGCTTACTTAATTAGTTTACACTACTTGGTTTACATTTTTGTAATTTGCTATGTCATTTGAACATTGAATGTTATTTATTGATAGTTCTTAATAAATCTTTTATTCATATTTATCAATTCATAGTTTACTGTAGCTTTATGCTAAAAACTACTTGAAAGCAAAATGCAAATGATGTTTGCTGTGAATTGTGGTCTAAAATTGCTTTTTACAGGTTAAATGTTAGGCTTTTTTGTAAAAACAGAAAATGTATATAAAAAAACCTTAAAAACAACATCGGTTATTTACAAAAACCGATGTTAATATACACAAACAACATCGGTTTTTGAGAAAAACCAATGTTAACGTGCATCTTAACATCAGTTCTTCCTAAAATTGATGTTATTTACGTATATTAACATCGGTTATTTACAAAACCAGATGTTAATCTTCAAAACATTAACATCGGTTCTTGTAAAAAACCAATGTTAACTCACACATTAATATCGTTTTTTATACAAAACTGATGTTAATGTTTTGAAGATTAACATCGGGTTTTGTAAATAACCAATGTTAATATACGTAAATAACATCGGTTTTAGGAAGAACCGGTGTTAAGATGTACGTTAACATCGTTTTTTTGGAAAAAATCGATGTTAGTGTATGAGTTAACATCGGTTTTTGTATAAAAACTGATGTCAACGTTCACCATTTATACACTTATTTTCGTGTAGTCTTAATATATAACATCGGTTATCTAAATAACCGATGTTGGTAGTTTTATGTTAACATCGGTTTTTCAAAACCGATGTTAACCATAATACTTTCAACATCGGTTAAAAATTGATGTAGAAAGTCGTAAATAACCGATGTAAAAAACATATTTTCTAATAGTGAATCTTCAGGCTCCTCCGTCAACAACGAAATCGGCCCCAGTGGTGAAGCACTATGCTCCACCCAACCAGAGGTAATGTATTTTCTTATATATATATATATATATATATATTATCACTTTCTTTTACAATTCCTAATTTTTCCCATTCTTTCTTTTACAGGAACCGTTCTGCTAACAGGCGCAAATCATCTGGTCAGCTCACTCCTTATTTTCTCCCAATTTTTTTATTCACCTGCCCTTTGCTAGCTTTTTTTTTCTTTTTCAAATGGGTATTTAGTAATGTCAAAGAAATATAGCCCCTTTTTTTCTCATGAGCATGATGTGCTTTATTTACTTTTATTAGTTGCGCAAGTCAAGTTTCGGTTGCAAATTCTATTTGTTGTAGCTCTGTTACTTTCCTTATAGTGCTTATCTTTTGACTATAGAATGGGAAGTAGATAAGTTATATCCAGTTCCTAGTCTGGGATATGCCTTGATATCAATTTACCATCCTGTGGTTTCAACTTTATTCCCTTATATAACCATACTTAGCACATGTAAGTGCAACATAAAAGTAGTCATTTTGAGGCATGTCAACAATAAAAATAGCACCTTTTTTCCCCTTCATAATACACCTCCCACACATCATTTTGAAAAAGGATATAAAAAAGAAATAGGTTGGATATTAAAAAGGCTCGCTTTATTAGTTTTGGTAGATTGGAAAGGGATCGTGAGGTGATGCTACCATATTGCCTACTCTTGTTGTAAATAATCAACAATATCGAGGTTTGTACTCTATGCTCTTGTGATAGGTAGTCATCTGGAGTTCCAATTCTAAAAAAAAATTTTCTAGGAAAATTGGAGAAAGGTGTTGTTCTAAAGGCTATATGTTCTGGGTTTAAGGAAACTACTGAACTAGCTGTTTGCTTGAGCAGTGGCAAGTGTTTACTTTTTTTTTATTCATACAAGAAAAATATACTTTGTGACCTGATTCTTTCTGACTGGCATACTTTATTGGGCAGATGTGGAGACAAATGAGTTCTTGACAAACAATGGTGGTTGCTGGCAGGATAAAGCAGCTAACATCACTGCTTGCAAATCACAATGCTTTTGAGTTACTTGCTAAATATGGGACAACTCATCTCATTTTCAATGACGATATACATGTACTTTGTCTTACAAAAGCTCTCCTCTATTTCTTGAATATTGTTAGTATGTGTTTTAATTGTTAATGTGTTATTTTAGGGGACTGCATCTGTTGTTGTAGCTGGAGTTGTAGCAGCCCTAAAACTCATTGGTGGTACATTGCCTGAGCACACATTCCTCTTCCTTGGTGCTGGAGAAGTAAGACCATTATTTATTTTTCCTTTTTTTTCTGACTTGTTATCTATGCTTCTGAAGGGAAGGGAAGCAACCAAAAGTAATCTCTAGTCATGCTTTGTGGAGGCACATATGTGACTCCAACGACCCACCCCAACTTTAATTTGATAATCCCTTGTGGAAGCTCATGTCCTCTTTCTTCCCATGCTTTTTCTTTTGGTCCTCTCCTCGTTATTTTCAGTGCTTCCCTCTCTCCTTTTCCACAAAGAGGGCCTGTAAAAGTCTCAGCTCTAAGCAATCTCTAGTCACTCCCTCTTTGTCATAAAGCTACAACCTCAGAACAAGACAACGTCCATCCCTCCAAAATCCCACTAGCCTTTTCATTATTGTATTCTTATAATGACCTGTCTTTCATTTTTCTTTCTTTTTTTCTTCCCTTATAAATTTACCTCTTTTCTTTATTTTAACTCTCTCTCTCTTGTTCCATCTACTCCATCCCCTTGTCTATCCCCTGTTTTTCATTTATTATTTAGTGGTGTACTGATTAGGAACTTGAGTGCTTGCAGGCCTTTGTTGCTTCTTGAACCTTGAGAAAGCTAGATAGGTAGACTCACACACACACAAGATGGAGCCTACTAGGAATTCAAGAGCCTCACTCACTTATATATATATATATATATATATATATATATATATATATATATATATATCATGGTTCACTACTACAAAAAAGCCTTTTTACGACACCATTTCTACGATGGTTATAAGGGAACCGCTTTAGAAAGTGGTACGGTGGCAATTTTGTAATTATGCTGAAAATTGGAATCCACGACGCACATTCTAAGGAGGTTATTGAAAATCGCCTTAGAATGTTTTGTGTAATAAAATTTACACCGGTTTATATTAAAAAACCGTCGTAAATCAAAATAATAAAAAAAAAAATTTAGTTCCGAACACCCTAAGCTGCTTTCGCATTTGAGTTCACTGTTCTGAACCCTAACCTTGTCGCTCATTTCACATTTGAAGCAAGCCCCTAGGCTGTTCACTGTTCTAAACCCGAGGTTGTTCTTCTACAACCCGAGGTTGACTTCCTTAAGCTTGTTCTTCTACAACCCGATTCAATTTATTTTTGCTTTTGTTGTGATTTCAGTTTTCTTCTTTTCCTTTCCTTCCTTGTCATGGAGATGTATGCTGTTAGTCTTAACTTTATTCAATTTAATTTATAGGAGTATACTTACTTGATAGAGTCTTATCATTTCTTAGGTGCTGGAATTTCTTCCTGAACTGCTTGACACTTTGAAGGACGAGGGGTACTCTTTGACCAAATCTGAAGAGGCAGTGTTTCTTCCATGCTTAGTAGAGAAGGTTTGTATTAACAACTTTAATATTTGTGGTACCTGAGGATGTTGTTATTCTAGTGAATCTTTCTAATGGTATAGGTGATTTCAACAAATTTTTGGTTTACATAGGTTCTAGGTTTGACTAGTGTACTTCCTTGGGTGTTACAAACGAGGAAGTCATAATTCATTTCTTATTTTAATGTTGCAGTTAGGACATAACATTGAGAAAGTACGAGAAAAAAATGTAGGAGCTGACAAAACAATTTGTTGCCATATACTCTACGTGTAAATGTTTCCCTTATATATTAGAGGGTTTGTGCTTAAAGAATAACCAAACTCGAATTGAATGTGCTGATTTTGTTGGATTTATTATTGATCATCATGGTGCAGAGGTATTGTTACTAGTCCTTTTTAATGATTTTTTTTTCCTATTCAGTATTTTCCTGTGTTTCGATTAGGGTTTTCTGTTGACCCCGATTCAATTCGAATTTTTAAATTAGGGTTTTATTTTCCTTTTTTGTTGCTTTTGAGGGTGTAGATGTAAAATTTAAAGCTTTATTTTTAAATAATATAAATTCCGTTTTTAATATGCCTTGTTTTGAATTGTGATCCGATTGAAACGTCTTTTTGCGTCTTCTTTTGGTTTTATGGTTTGTGATTGTGGAAATCCAATTGGCTGCTTGACCTATGATATCCCTTTGAGCTTTTTTCAATGATGACACAATTGCTCATGATATTGGCCGTGTTCCTCTTGTGTAGTATTTGCTAACAAAAGTGCTTGTTTATTATTTAATTGCCTGTTTATGAATGGTGGAATTCGGATTTGCGAAATGTGTATTCATGGTGGTTTATCAATTATGTGGAAGTGACAATGTCTGCTCTAAGGAACTTGTATATAGTGTGTCTAAATTTTCATTATTATTTGTGCATAAGGCATTTTACGTCTACTTTCTAGTGTGTGCAGTGAAAATTATCAATTTTAGCTTGACCTGACCATTGTTGGTACTGGTTCTCTTTGTTTTGGGAGGATCGAGTGGTATGTTAATTTGTCAGGGTTGGTTGACTGTAAAGTTATGAAAATTCCATATGCATTGAGAAAAACACATTCTCTATTCAACTATCTGTGTTTCATATGAATCCTTCATATTTATGATTTGTGCATAGCTGTGTATACATTTGTTCAAGTATTCTAGTTGGTGTATGATTTTGAATCTTGTTGAGCAGGTTATTGTTGCCATGGTTCTGTTATGAAGAGTTGAACTTGAAATGTTAAATGATTTTTTTCCACCAGTTTATTGTTGGTATGTCAAACGTCTTTTCTCTTTTGAGGAATTTGGTTGGTTAATTTGTTTATTTTTAGTTGGGTGGTAGCAGTCTTGAATGCCTTTTATTTTTCCCTATTTGAAATGTTGGTTCTATCATCTGCATCTTCCCGCGATAACCCCAATTCGAAGGTGTAAATTTCTGTTTAGATGACTAAATACTATAGTATTCTCAGGATCATACAAGGAGAGCTAGCCTTACTTGGGCATTTTTGCTTATACAGCTTGGTACAAGATGCCAGGCTCCTTTGTCGCGATTATTTGTGTATGCAGGTGATAGTGTGATATGAAAATAGGATATAAGATGCTTTAAAAAAAGAACAACATATGTTGTATGCGGATAATTACTCTAGGATGTCACTCTCCCCTTAGCAGAGGAAAAGATGATGATAAATTGTATGGGATGTCATTCGATTAATAAAGGATGTAAGTCCTACTTGATGTGTGCATAAATGGTTTTGTGGGAAGGCTGTGCTGTGATTGTTGAGATTTAAGAATTATAGTATGGAATTTTTTTATTGGTAATGAAAATAGAATTAAAGAAAGTAATTTTTGAGAAAAAGACTAAGCCAGTTAGTAGATGTCTGGATGTGTAAATTTGGAGAATTAAGCCCATATAATAAATTGTTCAATTTGTGGTTTACGATGTTTAATTATAAAAAAATGTAAGGATTTATTGCACAAAGATAACTTTCTAAAAGAGAATTATGTCATGTAATTGCACACTAAGATATTGTCCCTTATATTAAATTATGTACTAGTATTAAATAAGTGGCTCTGGTTTTGGATTGAGTTCTGATGTTGGTTCCTTTTCTACCAAGTATAAAGGTTGGCTTTCATGAATTCTTCTAGATCCCATTTAAATTCATGCCACAGCTCTGTTTCGTTCATCTCCTCAGGAAATCTGGTGAAATAAAGGAATGAAAATCAGTTGCATCCCTCCGGTTCATTCATCTTTTTTCAATCTTTTGGCCATACCCATTTTTGACGTGGTAAAAGCCGAATCTGCTACCATTAAGGTACTCAAATTTGTTTTGTTTATTTTTTTTTCTCTACATTTATTTTAACTCGTTTACTCTTTTTCCTATTTTGACAACCATGATAAGGTTAACGGAAACCCCCTAGTTCATTGACACCCTGGTTCTTGTCTCTTTTAAGTCAAGGGCTAAGCTAGATAGATAGATGGTTAGCATCATTTTTTTTTTAATGAAGCACTTTAAGAGTCATCTCTATTGACTAAATAGAAATTATCATAGAGTATCATAAATTTAACCTTTTCAGTTTATTATAAAGAGATAATATAATTTATTAATGTTATATGTCAGGTAAAAATTGTTAAGATTATGTAATGATTTATTCTTTCAACACTAAAGATAAAATATTTGCCTGAGTAAAAATTAAAACCTTAATTCTTAAGGAGCCATGACTTAAAAATGAGGTTAATAGCATTTTTTTAAAATTTACTATTTATTCTTTCTTTTTTTATAAATAATATGGGTTTTAGAAAGTAACTTTTTATGATATTATTCAATTATAATTAATAATAAGAAGTGTGTTAAAAGTAAAATGATATTTTTATAAAAGAAGTAAAAAATTAATACATGGATAGTGTATACAATTTGTACACTATTGACTAAATAGAAATTATCATAGAGTATCATAAATCTATCAATTTTTATAATAATTATTTTTAAAACTAATCTTAATTACATGATTTTTTATTGATTATTAGTGCAAACCAATCCCTAAAAATTAAACTCTATAAAAAATATTTTAATATATCATAATATTGTATATAATCAAATTTAAAAATATATAACATAAAACTTAAATTAAAATATATTTTATTATATATAATATCATTTTAAATATAATATCATATGTCTGATAAAATATTATTTATCAAATTAAAATTCATCATTAATACATAATTATTTAAAACTCTCACTCCTATATATTTAAGAATATAAAACACTGACAGAAATTGTAATAACCTAAAACATAACTTAAATTAGATTATAAAATATAACATATTTAATTTTTAAAACTCAAACCTATTATATTAAAATTAACCTCTGATCGGGTTAGTGGGACAGTACCTGTATATTCAACTATCCCAAAAATTTCAAGATTATTCTTGTACTTTAATTTGATTAATTGTTCGGGTGTGCCTTTTCTTATAACTTTTGCAAATTTAAAAGTATATGCAGGGAGACCTCTTTCCTGGATTCCTTATCACGTACACATGTGATAAGTGATCAAATAATTAACATGAATTTCAAGTCATTTGCTAATCATTTTATTCCAAAGAGCAACACGTTTGTGTTTCTTTGTCCTTCTGTGGTCACATGCCAACGACACAAATCCATATTTGTTCAAATTACGTATAATTTATTTAATTAAGTGATTATGTGTGTTAATTACGATAAACCGACAGAAAAAATAGTAAGTAAAAATTAAAAACTAGTATCACTACGTATAATATTTTCTAGTCTGTGATGATTTTCTAGTGTTAATTACCAACAAGCATATGTGTGTTAATTACGTATAATTGTTTGGTTGTGCCTTTTCTTTCCTGGATTCCTTATCACGTACGCATGTGATAAGTGATCAAATAATTAACATGAATTTCAAGTCATTTGCTAATCATTTTATTCCAAAGAGCAACACGTTTGTGTTTCTTTGTCCTTTTGTGGTCACATGCCAACGACACAAATCCATATTTGTTCAAATTACGTATAATTTATTTAATTAAGTGATTATGTGTGTTAATTACGATAAACCGACATAAAAAATAGTAAGTAAAAATTAAAAACTAGTATCACTACGTATAATATTTTCTAGTCTGTGATGATTTTCTAGTGTTAATTACCAACAAGCATATGTGTGTTAATTACGTATAATATTTTCTAGTCTGTGATGATTTTTCAATGTAAAAATTGGATAATCTAGTATCACTACCATTAAAGATAATGCATTCTGCACCATCAGTTCAAGTTATTGAGAGGATAATTTTTTGTTTTCTAAGTGTACTGAAATTAAAAACTAGATTTTCTTGCCTTTGGTTTTATTGTGTTGTGCAGTTTGCTTGAATAGTGATGGTTTAACTTTCAACTTTCTATACTTGATCATATAACTATGGATCAGGTCATTCCTTCGATACTTGATCATATCAACTTTTTGTGTTAAAATGTAGGATTGAGTTCATATATGTTGTTTTTGGATGGGTTTTGTGGCATTAGTGAAATGGGGTTTGGAACCTGTCAACTGCTTGGCTAATGTCCTCTAAGAAGTCTGGATCGGTATTGGGTGCTACTTGTGAGTGTGCTCAAACTGAGAATGAAACTTGTATTGATTCTATTTGTTTATTTGGTTTGGTTTAATTGTATTTTTCTCTATGAATAGGCCAATAAGGAGAATGATGAGGTTTATACATAGGTTACTTTGCTTCCCCAGGCTGAGGTTGGTTTTTTGTTATTATTTTGTTTTGGTGCATCTTTGGTTAATTTTGGTTTTTCCTTTAGAAGGATGACAATTTCTTATTACTTTGAGCATTGTTTGTAGTATTTAGAGGGAAAAGAGCTTGAGGAATTGGGAACATATGAAGAGGGAAATGAAACAACACCTACAAAGTCAACCCCTCACATGTTTCGCAAAACTCTTACAACCTCAGATACCAACACTCATGGGGGGTTCTTTGTCCCTCGCAGAGCTGTTGAAGACTGTTTTCCTCGTTTGGTGTGACACCTCACATGTTCTACTTTTCAATTTCTAGTAACATGAAATTGTTTAGGAGTTTTGAATTCTTTGTCTCCCTAGGGGTGATAAATTTCTTTTTGTGCCCACTACAGGATTATAAGCAGCAAAGACCTTCTCAAGAGCTTGTTGCCAAAGATTTGTATGGTGTGGAGTGGAAATTTCGACATATTTACTGAGGTAATTGGAAAAAAATTAATTAAAAACTGTGTGGCTAACTTCATAATCTTATATTGATATAAATGATATAGAAAGTCCTTGTGGTAATTTTTGTCAGGTCAGCCAAGGTGGCATCTGCTCACTAATGGTTGGAGTATTTTTGTTAGCCAAAAGAATCTTGTTTCTGGAGATGCAGTTGTCTTTCTTAGGTGTGTATATGTGTGTGTGTTCAAGTAGGATTTTGTTTTAAGAATATAATAAACACTGATAGTGTAAATAATTGTTATACTATCATAGTGTCACTTAATTTCAGACCGCCAGCCATGTACAGTATAAGTTTGTTTGATTTTCAAAAGGATGATTTCTGATTAACAGTGTAAATTTTTTTACACTAACTGTTCATATCTATTAAACTCTTGTTTTAATTGGTATTGATATGTATGTTCTTTCTATAATTTTTTAGCAATCAATGTTATGTTGTTCTTTTATTGAAATGAATAGTGTATACTCTTTATTGATTATTAATATTAAGGAAACTTTGTTCATATCTATTAAACTCTTGTTTTAATTGGTATTGATATGTATGTTCTTTCTATATTTTTTTAGCAATCAATGTTATGTTGTTCTTTTATTGAAATGAATAGTGTATACTCTTTATTGATTATTAATATTAAGGAAACTTCTTGTCATAGTGATTGAAACACCAATTAGCATGAGAAATCCGTAGGGGAAACAAAAAAAAACTTGTAGGCTGCTGGCATTTACAGAAGTAGCATCTTAAATATGTCTTTTTTTTTTGTCTAAATGAGGGTCCACGAAGATGGGTCTAGGGGAATCCTTCTAGAGGCCCCAAAAAGGGGTGGTGGACTGTGGACTGCATTGCTTAGTTTGAACCTATGCACTCTTCGAACTATTTAAGTAAAACTGAGTCTTTGATAATGTAGTAAAAATATGGAACTACTGTTTTTTTGCAATGGAGCCTGGCCAATTGGAGAGGTAGACATCATCAATTCTTCGAAGTTGAATATATATATATATATATATATATATATATATATATATATATATATATATATATATTCCGATTGTAAGGCATTAATTAATCTTGAAATCCTTTTTTATTTGTAGGATTCTACCATATTTATATTGCATCGGACATTCATTTTCTTGAGGTCATGCATGTTGTTTGACACTTGACAGTAGATATATATAGCCCTAATAGCACACATGAAGCTTTAGTCATATTTGTTTGAAATTTTAAGGAAGTCAACTGTAATTTCTATGATCTTTAGGGTCTACAACGACATGATTATGATATATTAGTAGGCTTTTAGGCATATTTGTATGCGATTAATTAAATTACCTGCATAGTTTAGTACTAGAATAATTTACTATTTGGAGAGACTTGGTAGTTACTCTTTGATCATGTTGGTTATGAAGCTCTTGTGAATATGTAGCGCTTGACTACTCATATTTGAGCTACTGAGCAATGTGTAACTGAGCCTCAAATTTGAAAAGAGTTTGAGAACTATTGGCATGTCATGTGCTGGTTCGTTCACTAGACATTCTATTTGAGATTGGTTATAAGAAGTGGAGATGGGTTAGGCTATATAAAACTAATGAAAGTTAAAGCTTACTTAGAAGATTAAAGAATAATTAAATTAAGCCTAGTTTTGTTTTAAGTATATTAATGCTTGAGTTGTTAGGCCAGTGCAATATACACCTGAATGATTAAAAATTAGTGTTTTTTTTTCTAATGATTGGTGAGTTAATCTATAGCATGTATTTTTTTCATCCATTTCATATGGTTTTGTAAGACTTTTTTATTCAAGCTAAAACACTCATAATCCCTAAATCCTAATATTATGCTTGTTAATAAAGTTTTTCTTATAAAATAGGTCATCAAAGGTTGATAGTATGGATAGAAGAAGTGTGAATGTTGTTTAAACTGCTTTCGACCTAAAAAGTGACGTTAAAGCAGAGAAAGGAAAAGAGGTGTGTCCTAACTCTTGATGCATGTATATACAATCCAGCACCTAATTTTGCATGTTGTGACTGGGATGAAATTTTGTCAATTTTGCACGTGTTGTTTTTGCCATTGGAGTCACTCTGATTTTCAGCCATGAGATGATATATGATACCTAAATGATTTTGAAAGGTGAATGAATTGATATATGTAATGATTGGTTTATTTTTCTATATGTTAAGGTTGATTGCTTTGACCTAGCCTGTTTTGAACTTCACTTTCTCCACTTTCTTGTATTGTTTCATGCATGGAGTTTTTAAATTATGACTTGTCATCAAACTCATAATTGTATTTTAATGTCTGATAATTTTAGTACGTACTAAGTTGGATATCAATTTTAGTACATGGATATCAATTTCAATGTCTGATAATTTGTCACTTTTGATGTCCTTTCTAAGACGGTTATTACAAAATATCCGTCTTTGAAAGGTTTTCACTTTGACATTCAAATACGGTTACTACGAAATAACCATCTTTGAAAGACATTCAAAGACGGAACCGTCTTTGAAAGACATTCAAAGACAGAACCGCCTTTGAAAGTTTCTTTTTTTTGACATTTAAAGACAATTTTTACGAAATAACTGTCTTTGAAAGGTTTCTTCATTTGACTTTTAAAGAGTTATTTTATAATAACTATCTTTAAAAGGTTTTTGGTTTTCACATTCAAAGACGGTTATTACGAAATAACTGTCTTTGAAAGGTTTTTTCGTTTGACATTCAAATACGGTTATTTCATAATAACCGTCTTTGAAAGGATTTTGGTTTTCACATTTAAAGACGGTTATTACGAAATAACCGTCTTTGAATGTAAATGCTGACACAACATACAAAGACGGTTACGGTTATTAGCTAATAACCGTCTTTGAAAGATTTGTACATTCAAAGACGGTTATTATAATAATCGTCGTAAAAATCGATTTCGTTTTAACAACATTTTAAACAATGATGGTTGATAGTGGTTGAAGCAACCTAAGTTATCTCTCTCTCTCATATATATATATATATATATATATATATATATATATATATATATATATATATATCATTCCTTTGTTTAGTATTTATAATCATTTTCTCTTATATATATTCATTCTTATTCTTTAGTGAGACAAATATTTCAAGCACTTAATTAATATTTGTCTTCAATCTTCATAGTACTGGAAAAAAAGTCACCATCGTAAAAATGAAACGATAGATGATTAAACATGATACAACAATATGTGGTTAGTTTTCTGTGGCCGAAAAGTGAGATAACATAGTTGGACCACAACAATGGGGGGAATTAGTGTGGGAGTTTATAGGCCCAACAACTCAATGAATAAAGGGGATTTCATAGGCAAAATCTTCATAAATTTTCTTTGGAGTCTTTAGTGGAAGTTTGTTTAAATTTATTTATCGAAATGTATATTTATTTTAATATAATAAGTATTTTTTTATAATGTATTTGTCTAAATTATTTTTGTTTTAAAAAATTTACTTATTTTAAGAAATAAATTCCATTTGTTTCTTAAAAAAATATTTATTTTAAAATTATTTTTAAAAATTTAAACAAACTCACCTTTTATTTAAATTTTTTATGCTTTTAAAAAAATAATTTTTTCTTGTTTTAAGAAATAAATTCTATCTATTTCTTAAAAAAATATTTATAAAAAATACGTATTAGAGTAGCTACCTACAAAAGTATGTGCTAGATTGGTACGTATTAAGCTCAACTAGTTTTTCATGTTTCAAGTTGAACCAAAAAGTATTATGAGGAAGAAAACATGATTTTTACAGATAAACTTGTTAAAATAAGTTTTTTTTTTAACTTATCTCAGTAATTTTGTTAATTTTATGAATAATTTTTTATTAGGTAGGAGTATATTAAATAAGTGCTTAATAAATTCTTTATTTAAATGCATCATTAGTTTCTTTCCACATAATAAAAAAAATGCATCCTTAGTTTATAATTTTTAAGGATCCTTCAATTGGATTGACGTTTATAATTTTAGATGAATTTTAGGTGAATGACTGTACACTGTAGATGCCTGAAGGCCAATGGAGGAAGTTCAATTTTTTTAATATTTTTACAAAATACATTCAAGATGGTTTTATGGGAAAACCGTCTTAGAATGTAGACATGAGAAAACTGTCTTAGAATATTTACATTCTAAGATGGTTTTATGAGAAAATCGTCTTAGAATTCTCAATATTTTTTTTAAAAAAGAAATACATTCTAAGACAGTCTTTTTGGAAAACTGTCTTAGAATCTTAAATTTATTTTATTTTTAAAAAAAAATTATATTTTAAGACGATTTTTTAAGATTCATTGTAGAAAGTTTTGACTTTCTATGATGTTGGCTATATAGACAGTTCAAAACCGTCGTTAAAAGTGTCTTATAACTGATGTAGAATCATCTTTTTGTAGTAGTGTGTATGAAGAAGATAATATGATTACATGAACTCAATTTGATTTTCATTATATATGTTTCTATTTTAATAAATTGACTCTATAAAAAATATATCCCAAAAATATCCACAGAATTAGAGGCCTAAAATATATTTTTAAAAGTCTTTCTTAGTTTAGTTGAAAAATAATATCTCATCCAGATTAACATCTTTCAAGCAAAATTATTTTGGTTACTCTGGTGGAAATAAAAGTCTATTTAATTGTTACTCATTTATTTTTAGAAGTCTTCATATCTTTCTCAATATCAATAATCCAATAGGTGAATCAAAATATAATTTTTTTATTCAATCCTCTCATACATTTGATTCAAATAATATAATTTAATTACTAATTATGTTTAATTTTATCTCTAAAAAATGCATCTATCACTATACTTAATGAGTTTTAATCCATCTATTTATTATGAAGTCACCCAAAACGATACCAAATTATTTTTGGAAGAGAAAAAACTACATTATTACAACCATTTTCTTGATACCTACTTGTGCATGTACCCGTGTTTCACATGGCGATAACCTGTGTCTTGGATGGGTGTTGACTTTATAATTTATAATTTTATATTAATTTTTAGTATGTTTTTCTTTTATTTTAAAATTTAATGACTTAAAATTTAGAATTAAATTTAAAACATTAAAAATAAAATCATAGTTGTTTGAACATTTTACTTGAAAATTTCTTCAAGTAAAATAAAGTTATTTCAAATTTCATGCTTAATAAGTTCTTGTTTGTCAATATTTTTTAGACAAACCGTTACTTATCTAACGTATATATTATAAATTATATTTAATACACAAATCACTAAGATCTTACAATATTAAAAATAAAAACACATAATTGAAACAAATAATTAAAATCATATTAAACTAATAATACAAATATATTATTATGTCATTTAGCCTGACCTCGAGCTCCTCCGATCAAGTTGAATGACACGGTCAAGCTATCAGGTAGCATCTTAAGTTGCATAAAGCTTGTCGTTATCCAGTGGTGTGTGGGTTAATTATGAGCACTCTTGAGTCGGTTCACTTGTAGGTTCTCAAAATGCTGCATTTGGATTATTTTAGCATTTTAGAGGGTTGATATCTCGTAGGTGTCCCATTCTCAAGGATTTGCAAGCGAGTAATGTTTTGGAAGCGAATAAGTTTGATGTTGTAGAGTTTCAAAGCATGACCATGTTGGTTAGGGCAAATATTTGTGATAATTATGGGTTTAAGTTTCCTCTGAAGGCAGCGTGTAATGTGGAATATTTGCGATTCTGACATATCAATGCAAAAGGAAAAAAACATTTAATTTGTTTCTTTGTTTTTCAAGAAATTATTGTGTGATATGAGAATAACACATAATTATGTCCCGACCAATCTAATGACATCAAAAGTTAATAAAAACCTATTTATGTGCCAAGCGAAAATTGACCCGGACCATGGATATGTGTTGTTCAACCAAGAGTGCTTTCTTGTGTTTCACAATTTGATTCATTTGGAGCTCAACTATTATAGCAATATGACATGGCATTTGGTGTTTGAAATGTTCAAGCATTTCCCCAAGCTTCAAACTTTTTGTCTCTTAAGACTTTGCCTAAGAAATTGTCCACTCTCAAGATTTGGTCTTTCCCACAATTTGTTCCTGAATGCATTTCTTCATAGCTTAAAAAGTGCACTATTCTTAATTATGAAGGGAAGGTGTGTGAGCTGCAATTTTCAAGAATTCAAGAGCTTTACATATTATGTCAATCCACAATTAACAATCAGCTATACAAATTCTTCAAATTGAGCAGGACAGGCTTGAAATGCTATAAGAATTGGCCAAGAGCCCAAGGAGTTTTGCAACATGCAAACTTTTATTTAAAGGGTGTTGCTAGGTGCACCCAACTCATTTTAAAAATTCCAATTTTGTCTCTCTCTAGTTTTTCTTTAAATTGGCACCGATTATGCGTTTTCTTTTGTGTTTAAAGCTTTGTTTTTTTCATTGTGGTCCGGTTTCTATTGTTGGTAGTGGTTTTTGCAAGTGTTGAGAGAGGTAACGGTTCGATGAAGGTGAAACTCTTACTGGTGGTGGTTTTATTTCAGCGGAGATACACATTTTCTAGCTTTTCTGAATAACTGGTATTCTAGTAAATCTGGTAAATTCGTAAGTTGTAAATGGATGAAGTACATCCGTAAGTAAGAATTATAACATACGGATTTAGTTAATCCGTAAGAAACATACGGAAGTAGTTCATCCGTATGATTTTTACGGATGAACTTCATCTGTATGTTGTAATTTAAAGCTTACGGAAGAAGTTCATCTGTAAGCTTTTTTGTTTTTATTTTTTTATATTATTTTTAAATTTGTGAATAATTTAGATTTAATAATATTATTAATATGTTATATTTTTATTACATATTTTTGAAATTGTGGATAATTTATTTATTACAAATTATTTATAGTGTATGTAAAAGATTAAATTATTTAGGTATAATAATTGTATTTTGTTGTAGCAGTAAAATGTTAAATTAGTTGTTAGTTATAGTTTTATATATTTTTATTGTTAATTAGGATGCAAAATTTGTATTTATTTGAAGGAGTGAATAGTCATTTTGGTTCCTGTCTTTGTAGTCATTTTGTACATTAGTCCCTATTTTTTTGAAATGTAAAAAATAGTCTCTATCTTTGCATAAGTTTTGTAAAATAGTCCTTCTGTTAAATTTTAAAGTAACACCATTAGTGAGGTGCATTGTTGGTAATTTTAGTGCCATGTAGACTATCTAACGTGACACTAAAGTATGACCATGACCACCCAGCCCCACTTTTATTTCCATTTCTCAGCAAACTCCAAAGTCTTCTTCACTTCCCTCTGCCTCTTTTGTTTTACACCGCTTTCTCTCTTCTCCCTGCAAGATCCACACCTATAACCCAGACAAGTTAATTCTATTAAAAAGACTTAACATTCTACAATCAAAATATTTGCAAGTAAAGAACAGATTAAATCTGAAATGAGATCAACAACTTGGGACAAGCTTGTTATAAAATGAGTACAACAAACAAGCTACAATATCATCAAAGTAGTCACCAGAATAGGCCTTGTACGGTTTGGATAATTTACACAAGATCCTTAAAAACACACACAAGTTAATAAAGGAAATAAGAAGGAAACTTGCCATTGTATTTTACAAATGAATGAATATCTCTACGACCAGTATCTCTAAATAACCTTATGCTTATTTGAATTACCCTTTCGAGCCCGTGAAAACATATTCATTGTCCATTTGAGAGAAGCAACACACTTTTAAAGTTTTCAAAGGGTAACACAAACATGCTATTTGTCAAAGAAACCTCCAAGCTGAGATTGAATGCATTGGGGTCCCTTTCCATCCCACTATAAGACACTTGCCATTTTTTTTTCTATAGTGCATAATTTCCCAAAAGAAAACTCTTTGGCAACCAAGTGAGCATGGTACAGAGATGACTCACTAAACCCGGTTTCAACCATTCTGTACCTTGCAAAGAACCTTCTCCAAAAATCTATCTTCACATTTCTAACTGTCCTTTCCCTTCCTTCCATAGCAACAATGTCTCTTATCCCTTCAGATAATACTGCTTCTATTGTCATTCTACACTCAATCTCATGTTTTATGCAGGTTTCAAGGCAATCAAAATATGCTGAGTAGAAGAACAATGCTTCAATGAAGCCGTTCACAAAAGAGGGCGAGTTATGGTTTGCTTCTACTTCAAGGACTATCATTATAACTGGTTTGATATTTCTTATAACCCTCATCAAGTTTTCCATACAATCAGGTCTTGATACCATGCTCCTTAGAAAATATGGAGAGTAAACAGCCATAGCTTCATCCTCTCCAATTTCGAAATGATCTTCCCTTATTTCCGCAATGTCAGTCACAAAAACTGCCTTATATGAAAAGGGTAAGTTCGACGGATTTTTAAGCGAAATCGAAAGAGAGAAAGAGAAAGAGAAAGGTCGCCAGTACCACCGTAGAAGCTCAATGGTCTTTGCCATTGTGTCACTCCCCAGGTACATGTACTCAGCGATCCTCGAACATTCCTTATCGTAGAACGCGTAATAGTCTTTCTTGAACTAGAAAACTTGACCTGAACCCGAATCTGGTGTTTTGGTGGACCGTCTTGGGGTCGGTGGAAGATACCAATCACCGAGATCGTGGTAGCCGGTGCTAGGCCACTCCAAAACACTGTGTTTGTGGATGGCGAGAGGCTGAAGCGGACATGGCGGTTTTCGGGTAACCGGAGACCGGTCGGTCCAGGAAACTGACCAGGAATGTGTTGTTCTCCCGTGACCACCAGCGCGGTCGTTGTTGTTGTTACTCTCTTCTCCTAACATGGGAAGAAAGCAAAACTCACAAGACACGAACCTTTTTTATTGGGTTTTAAACCCATTAATAGAAGTAATAATGGGTTGAAAGCAAAAGCTTAGAAAGGTATAATGGTGATGGTTATGGTAGGTGTGGTGTTGTGTTGCGGCTAGTTTCGAGTTTTCTCACTTAAAACCATTGACTGTGACCCACTCTTTGACTCGTTCTTGTTATAAAGATAGGAAAATTCAAACAGAGAGGGGTGGATCTTGCAGGGAGAAGAGAGAAAGCGGTGTAAAACAAAAGAGGCAGAGGGAAGTGAAGAAGACTCTGGAGTTTGCTGAGAAATGGAAATAAAAGTGGGGCTGGGTGGTCATGGTCATACTTTAGTGCCACGTTGTATAGTCTACGCTGGATAGTCAACAATGCACCTCACTAACGACGTTACTTTAAAATTGAACGAAAGTACTATTTTGCAAAACTTATGCAAAGATAGGGACTATTTGTTATATTTCAAAAAGATAGGGACTAATGTGCAAAATGGCTACAAAGACAGGGACCAAAATGCCTATTCACTCTTATTTGAAGTATTTTTATGTTAAATTAGATGTTTCGTAAAATTTATTATTATTGTGTTTTTGTAGTCCGTATTGTGTAATTTGTTGTAGAAATTATAAATTAGTTAGTTATTACAAATTAAATATAGTATAAGTAAAAATTGAAATTATTTAGGTGCAAAATTTGTATTTAGTTTAAGTAAATTATTTAGTTATAAATTTTGAATGTAGTTGTATTAGTTGGTAATATGTATCTAGTTAATATATTTTTATGATATTTATCAAATTATGATGTTAAGGGCTAAATAAAAAGTACTACGAGGGACTAATTTTAGTTTTGCTAATATGGTGTGCACTAAAAGATTATGTAGAGTTGTGTATGATGTATATTTTTTTGATTTGTTGTTAAGATGGACGAAGATCAATGGACGTATGACAATACAAGGTCTGAAGAAGTTGATATGGATTATAAAAATGAACAAGAATGTGGTATGAATGAACCACATGTTGATTGTTTGGATGCTTTTAATACTTTTCAGGTAATAATGTTCATTAGTTTGAGTCATTTGATTGAATGTATGTTTTGTATAAAATATAAATTTTTGGGGTTACGTTGTAGGTCTTTGGTACCTGAGATGATGTTTTGCAGTGGGCTCGATCGGTTGCCCATGAAAACGGATTTGTTGTAATCATTATGAGGTCTGACACACATACTGGTAGTAGAGGAAGAAGTTCATTTGTGCTAATTGGTTGTGAAAGGAGCAATCAGTATAAGTGTAGGAAGAAAAAATTTGTTAGAAGAGACATTGGGAGTAGGAAATGTGGTTGTCCCTTCAAGCTTCGTGGGAAACCAATGATTGGAGGGGAAGGTTGGATGGTGAAGTTGATCTGTGGGATTCACAATTATGAATTGGCCAAGTCCTTAGTTGGACATCCATACGCTGGACGATTGACTAAGGATGAGAAGAATATTTACTGATATGACAAAGTCAATGGTGAAACCAAGAAACATCCTACTAACGTTGAAGGAGCACAATGCCAACAATTGCACCACAATCAAACAAATATACAATGCAAGAAGTGCATATCGTTTTTCCATTAGAGGAAGTGATACTGAAATGCAACATCTAATGAAGCTTCTTGAACGTGATCAATATATTCATGGACATAGATTAAAGGAAGAATTTGTGGTACATGATCTGTTTTGGTGTCACCCAAATGCAGTGAAGTTATGCTATGCATGTCATTTGGTGTTTTTGATAGATAGTACCTACAAAACAAACAGGTATAGACTCCCACTATTTGACTTTGTTGGGGTGACACCAACGGGGATGACATTCTCTGCTGGGTTTGCATATCTGGAGGGTGAACGTGTTAATAATGTTGTATGGGCTTTGGAATGGTTTTGAGGTCTATTCTTAAGACATGATTTCCTCCTTGTAGTTATTGTCACTGACAGAGACCTAGCATTAATGAATACAGTGAAAACAGTGTTCCCCGAGTGTACAAACTTGTTGTGCAGGTTTCACATCGATAAGAACATCAAGGCCAAGTGCAAATCTTTAATTGGTAAAAAAAATGCTTGGGAGTATGTCATGGATGCTTGGGGTAGTCTGGTTGATTATCCTTCTGAATAACAGTTCATTGAGTGCCTTCAGAAGTTTCAAATGGCTTGTTGACCTTGGCCAATGTTCGTTGACTATGTTAACAAAACATGGATAATCCAACACAAGGAAAAATTTGTTACATCCTGGACAAATAAGGTCATGCACCTAGGCAACATAACAACAAACAGGTATTAACATGTTTTAGTTTTTCTAGTAATGTTTATTAATTCATGGAATTTAATTGTTGTATATGTTTACTGTTTTTTGTGTATTTGAAATGTAGGGTTGAATCTGCTCATTGGGCTTTAAAAAGAGTATTACATAATAGCCTTGGAAACCTGTGTAGTGTTTGGGATGCCATGAACAACATGATCACGTTGCAGCACACTTAAATTAAAACATCATTTGAAACAAGTATACATGTGGTTGGACATGTATTTAAAAAAACCTTATACAAAAGGCTTTTTGGAATGGTTTCAAGGTACGCTTTAAATGAGATTTCTGCTGAGTTTGAGCGTGTACATTATGCTGGCAAGAATCCCTCTTCTTGTGGTTGTGTCATGAGAACCACGCACGGTCTTCCTTGTGCATGTGAGCTATCTAGGTATATTGTTGGCAGCATCCCACTTGATTCAATCCATATGTTTTGGAGGAGACTTAGTTTTTCAGACCAAAGGTTATGTGAGGCCAGAGTCACCATCAAGGAAGAGATCGAGACCATATCTAAAAGATTTGAGGAACTTGATATTTGTGGTAAAGTTACTCTTAAGAGTAAATTTTGAGAAATTGCATACCCTGATTAAAACTCTATGTGTCCTCCTCCGTCAAAGGTCAACACTAAAGGTGCACCGAAGAAACCGATGAACAGAAACCAAAGATCCACAAAGTGTGATTTGTCTTATTAGGAGTATGTTGATGCTTTTCATTTTTTTCAAAACAGCAACTCTTCAGTGAAACGTAGTGCATCATCTTCTGACCCGCCGTAGCCAACAAGGATCATCTCGATGTTGGATCAATTTGAGCCATTTATACAGGGTTTCATTGACAACATTGTGGATGTGAAAGCAGACAACAATTGTGGATATCGATCAATTGCCGCTTTATTAGGTATGGGCGAAGATTCTTGGTCGTTGGTGTGCAACCAATTGATTAAAGAACTTGACAAATGGTCGGATGACTACATCAACCTCTTCAGTGGCACAAAGAGATTTGAAGAATTAAGGTTGTCCCTACTTGTTGATGGGTTTTCCAAGGTATGTTGTTTTGGTTTTTTTTTAAGAACAAACTTTAAATAACTTTGATGTGTATATTTGTTTGATTCAGGTTAGTGTGGATAGGTGAATGGATATAACAGAGATAGGATATGTCATTGCATCAAGATATAATGTAATCCTTGTATCATTGTCCCGACAACAAAGCATTACATTTTTTCCTCTTAGAAGTCAACCTCCACCAGATTCTTCTGTGCACCGCATTATATGTGTCGGCCACATGTTTGAAAATCATTTTGTTCAGGTAGATTGAAGATAATTAGTCTAATTTTTAGATTTATGCAATCATTTGTGTTCATTTGAGTTAATAATGTTTGTTAATGTACATTAGGTTTATTTGAAAGACCATTGTTCTTTACCGCCTCTAGCATTGTTGTGGTCTAGGAATTCTGATCCTCAGGCAAAGCAGTGGCCAACTCCATATATTAGTAGAATGCAACAATATAGAAGCTTCATGATGTCGAAAAGAGACTATGTCGACCTAAACGAAGATTGAACATGCATCATTGTTATGGACTGCGACACTTGTTTATCTAATTTTATTCTTTATGTGATATAATTTGTTGTCAGACGTTTATCCATAATTATTAAGTAATTGTTGTGTTAAGAAATAAATTAGTTGGTGCAACTAAAATCAATTACGCATGTATGATACATCGTTGTCAGAATTGAAAAGACATAGTCAAATGCATGCATATTAAAGTTTGAGCGTGACACGACATTGACTGACTTGACAACACATTCTGATGCATGATACAGCTTGACACCACATTGGTTTAGTTGGAAACACAAACACGAAACATCTGCACGCGTCTCTATTTTTTTTTATAAAAAAAGTGAAGCAATGTTAGTAAAAACCGTCTATATATGTGAGACACAGCAACACACTAAAAAATCACACATTCTCTCCCAATTTTTACAACAAAGTATGACAATTTTGGGAGAAACTAGCAGACGATTGTGAACTCAAGGTTGGGTTTCATTTTTCCAAATGGATTGATTATTCATAATGATAGTGGTGTTTATTTTGAAACTTCCACTCCAGTACCCACTCGAGTATCAAACACTTGTGATTTTGCAACGCTAAAAAATAGAATACACAATACCCTTCAGCTAACCGACAAACAATTTTTGGATGAAATTTACTATTGACAACCATTCACAGATACAGGTAACCAATTTCGCTTTCAATGTATGCATTTGAAAAATGATGACGATGTCAACACAATGTTAATGTGTAGTCATCAATTTTCGTGTGTTAGTCCAATTGAGTTATTATGCATCATTGGTAGAGCACCAGATGAAATATTAAACTTACTTCAAGGCACTATGACCCCTACTTATGATGCCATTTATATTACAACGGGAGGTGGAACATGCCACACCAAAATAACTTTGTAGGTTACGCATTCATAAGAAAAAATCCAAAAAAAATTGACATTCCTTCAGGAAGTACCATCGATGAACTGAAGGATTTGATAAAGCAAGTTGCACCTCAAGGGATTCCCCCCTCATGGTATTCATGAATCACAAACAGTAAGGCGATTATTTTTTCGACAACCAGGTCATTTTGAGTATTCAGACAAAATTATTAAATTTGAAATTATTGAGCTGAAAACTAACAATGACGTGCTGAAAGTCTTAGTACAGTCTAACTATTGGAAACAATTTGGGCCAATAAAAATTTTAGCTATTTTTAGTAAACAGGTAATGAAAATGGAAGACATATCTATGTCGCAACATGATTGAATGCAAGTTTTATTTTTGAGTTTTTCATGCAAATTTTATTTCTTTCCAGTATGTTGAAGTTAATGTAATGTTTGAATTCGAGAAGTTGTTCACTAGTTTTTCAACTAAGTTGTTCACTATTTGTTCAGTACTTGTTCAATAATTATTTCCACTATTTGGTTTACCCATGATTCAATGCGGATTAGAATTTCGTTTTTAAATATTTAGTTAACAAAGTAAATTTCATCTCAAGGATAGTTTAACACGAATTTACCTTGCCTTGTATTACTTAAAGGGCTACTTAAAGGGTAATGACTAGTTTAACTTAAGAAATCAACGCGTCCCCTTTCCCCGTGTTGAAAGGCAACATAGGGAAGGGGAAAGGTTAGACTGAAAAAGTAAAGTGAAGTAATTAAAAAAAAAAATTGGAAAATAGTGGCAAAAAAATGCCAAATTAGAGTAAAATAAAAAATTAAATTAATTATTTTATTGCAATACTAATTAAGTTATAATAAAAAATTTATGTGTGAATTTTTTTATGATTATTGTAGTTCCTTGTGATTTTTGGAGTAAAAATGACATGACATGGGGACCACAAAAAGTGTAATGGGAACCAAAAACATGATTAAGAAATTCATATAAGAAACCTGTACTCGAGATACTCTAAGCTTAAAACAAAAAGGCCTAGAGAGTAGGGGCACGGAGTAAAAACGGAAACGAAAAAAGAAAAAAGAAAAAGAATAGAGACATGGAATAGGACGATTTAACTTTAGCATTTGGTACAAGGTTCTGCAATTTGTAATGATGATTCCTCAAGATTTTGGTGTACATCATTCACCAACACTGCTTCCTACCATTGAAGTTGAAAAGGTACACCCCATGTTTCGTTCTTCTTCTTCCTTTTCTTTTTCTTTTTGAAATTCTCCTTACCTCTAACCCTTGAATTTCAGGGTGTGCTGTGAACTTCTTTTAGACAATTTTGTAACTTTTTTCTTATTCTATCTTGTTTATTTGTTTATTTATTTGATATTATAAAATTAAAATAAACTTTAAAACATTCTTGGAAATAAAAGTAGTTACCAAATATATATTTTTATGGGAATAACATATCTAGTAATATTATTCCTATGCATATTATTTCTGGAAATATAATCTAATTCGTTAAACAAATGTCCCCTAAGTAATTAAGAATAGAAGGAATTTTTCTTGTCATGAGTGCATTAAGTTCACATGTTTCCCATGAACTTGCTTTCAAGAAATGCATTTAATATCATGTTAGGTTGCATTTAATAATTTAGTCACCATGAGAAAATGTAACCAAAGAAAAGTAATGATACATAAACACTTTAAACGTGAATGTTTTGCATGTACATGTTTAAGATTTTTAAGGTTTAAGATGTAGGGATGAACCCAATAACAGTGGGCGACAAAACACATAATTTAACTATTTTTTGTTAAATGAAACCAAATGATGTAACAAATATTGTAACCATTCAAATTGACTACCCATATAGGAAAAACAAAAGCCTACGAAAAACAAAATAATGTAACAAATACTTTCAATAAAAGTTATAACCAAAATAATGTAACAAATACAAGACATAAACATGATCTATGAATGATCTGTGCACTATCTTCGTCGCGCCCTAACATACACATTTTCATTTAAGGTGACACCCCTAGCAATCCTAAGGCAATCTTCCATGATGTCATGTAACTTTGTGCCTTCAGTGACCATCCTTAGGTTGAGCACACACTCCAACCTTTCTGCGATCGCTTCACAAGCATCCTATGACATTCAAAAAAACACATTTATTACAGCATTTAAAATAAATAACATTTTATAAAACATTAAAGCAACTAATCTTATCACTGCATGTCTGGGGGGATTAGCTACTTGTGACGGTCCAACTCCTGCTGCCACTGGAACCTCCGAGATATCTGGCTCCACGTATATCTCATGTTGTGGGACAGGTGGATGTTTGGGCTGATCAGTTGCCTGTGTGGGTGTGATAAACAAATGCGATATCTCGAAGAACCACTCCATGTAATCTCCTGAGCACTGCCCAGGCACAAGACAAACATGTCCCGCAGCTGCTGGATGGTCTAAATAATGCATTCACCTGTCGTTGATATCCTTATATGACAAGGTGGCACTAATAGGCGGTGGGGGAATGGTCTAAACGTAGCCAAACTGTTGCACCACCCTTTCTAGTTGAAGTGTGACCACAATGGGACCCCATCTAAGCTCACCCTGGAAGCATGAAATGAGGTCAAACGCCCTGGTCACCATAAGGCATCCAACATACGTCAATGATCGTCAGCGCATCTATACATGTTCGGTACAACGATGCTGTTAATCCCTTCATATAAGCCTTCGTAGTAAACCACCGATAGGCACGTGGTAACGTCTCATCATAGCCATCATCAGTCACACTGTCTCATATATCCAACACTACAAACATGACATGAACATAAAATCAATGTCAAATACACATATTAAAAACATATTTACATCATAATCCAATTTAACATATTACAAACACAAAATTTACTTGTAATAAAGTAACGTAACCAGCAATCTGTCGGCCAATGCTCTGAGAAGCTTCATTTAACTGGTCATACATATGCACCAGCGCGGCAGCTCCCAGGCATAGCTCCCACTCTGAGCCAAGTCTCGAAAAGCGTCCAAATGAACTACATGAACATGTGTTGCACTCTTATTAACAAAAAGAGTGCAACCAACCAAGTGTAGGAGATACGCACGAGCTGCAACTATCCACTGTCGGGCCTCGCATCTCCTCTGATAGATATCCCGTAGCCACGACAGGCATACATATGCCCCATGACATTGTGTAGTCTCAGTTCTAGCCTCCTCACCCGAGACCTCTAGCAACTCCACCAACATGATGACCACCTCGTCCACATGTAGAGGCTCGAAGCTGTGGAAGGTGCCTATGATCGGAAGATGGAGGAGTGACGCCACATCATCCAGTGTGATAGTCAACTCTTCTACTGGAAGATGGAAGCTGCTAGTCTCCTTGTGCCACCTCTTGACAAAAGCAGATATAACTCCCTGATCGCCAATAAAGGAGTTAATATCGTGACAGCGACTAGTCCTTCAATCTCAGAAGCTAACCTCTCAAATTTCTCAACCTTCCTTTCGTAGGAGACCAACTTCAATTTAGGACGTTTCTGAATTGAAGCACAGATGATTCCAAATAACATTATATCAAAAATTAATTATCACAAACAACTCAACAATAACAAATAATTAACAAATAACTTTACGTAAAAATTATAATACCTCTCCATTCCATATGCTATGTGCAACATGCTCAGCAAATAAAGTTAGCACTGATAGATCACGTGGCCCACCTGGAAATCCCTCAGCATCATCAACAGCTGATCTCTCAACACCATCACCAACTAATCCCTCTTCACCAGGTGCAGGTACGTCCTCAGTCATCTCAGGAACATCCTCAACAACAGGGACAACTTCCCATTGCCTGCGTGCGAATGCGGTAGGCCTACACCGCTGGGGAACATCATCTGCATGATAATCATCTTATCTACCCAGGGTTCTTCCTATAACCCTACCTAATGCACGACCTAAACCTCTGGTTCTAACCATGATCTGCAAATGATGACGAACATGTATTTTTTTTTGTCAAATTCACTATTCAAATAATTATAAACCTACATAACCCTAAGTCCTCAACCCTAGATTATAAACCCTAATCCCACTACTCTAAACACTAACGCCTACGCACTACAAAAACCAAACCCTAGACACTAAACCCTAAGCACTACGTATCTATAATTTCTAAAACTACCAATAACAAACAACCATATATATTAAACCCTAACATCTAAACTAAGCCCTAACCTAAACCCTAAACTCTAAGCTCAACCCTAACCACTAAAATAAACCCTACGAACTAAACTAAACCCTAGCCTCAACCCTAATCACTACATATCTACCATTTCTAAAACTCAATAACATACCACCATATATATTAAAACCTAACAAGTAAACTAAACCATTCAAGTGAAATGTTGGGTGCACCAGCAATATTGCTGGGTGCACCTAGCAACACCCTTATTTAAATGATAACTGATAGGCTTGTAAGTTGGTGCAGATTATTCCTAGATGATTACATTTTCAATTGGCTTCTATATATAACACAACTCATGGTTTTGGTAGTTTTTGGAGCATTGGTAGTATTGTTATGAACTTATGATATTCTATATTAGTTGTTAAATCTAATTTTGGTTTCTCATATTTGTGTGTATATTTATAGGTTAATTCATTTATTGTCTATTTTTCTGTTCATCAACTTCCTTTTGTGTAGTAGATAGGACCGGACTTAGAGCTCTTAACTTTGAGTACACTTCAGTGAGTCTACAATGTATATCATTAAATTAACTCTAAATTGTTTCAAGCTCTTAACCACTGAGGCTGACTTCAAATTGAAACCGCTTAGAATAAGTTACTTCTATTGAAATTCAGTTGGGTGCAAGCATGCATGTTTTTGACATAAAAGGTTATGTTCTTTCTTCGAAGTCAGTGTTTTACTTGGAACACAACCTAGCGCTCATTAAAAAGAAGGTGGCCAGACATGCCAACGAATCGGCAATAAAAGGAGCTGTTTGGTGGAGAAAAGACTCAGCACGTGAGAAAGAGTTTGATGTCAATGCTCATACGACTGAGTAAAATCAGCAAGGGGCAATCCAGATCTAGTTGGTGGCTGCTGAAAAAGTCATCAGAATTGTGTCACCAGAGTTGTGTCATCGGAATGCATAAACAGGTCACCGGAAGAAGTACGACAAGCAAAAGGGTCTGCAGGGGATAGTGGGTTCCCGGTGAGGCACAATTTCTGTGATATCTCTGTTAGGCTCTAAATACCATGTCAAAATAGGAGAAACAAAGGGATAATGATCTAGAAATCATGTATCAAAGTCCATAGTGAATGCATGTTTATATAGGTTGATTACGTCAATTATAGACAAATAAAGGATTTTGTATTCCTCTAGATCAAATATTATGTGCCTATAAATGGCTATTATTAATAGAATAAGAATATTATATTATGATTTTCAACTGATGATAAAATAGAGCTCTTTAAGTAATTGTTTTAACTAAATGAGTTTTTAATTTGACACTCGATCTTGTGACTAATATCTGTTTCTTAGTCTTCAAGCATATCATATTATGATTGATAATACACAATAACTAGTGAATCTTCTATCCATACTCAATAGGGGAACCTGCTCAATCAGCATATGATCTTGAGACCACACATATGATCTTATTTATAATAGAGAAATAGAATCACTAATTGAATACATGATCAATCAATTAGCAATTATTAGGAAATACAATCACTGATTTCTATCAACTAATAAATACAAGATAAAGTATAAATCTAACATAACTTATTGAAGAAAAGAGGAAGAAGTAAGACCGCAAAGTTAGGATTAGAAGCTGAGGGAGACCCAAAAAATGTAATGGACTCATAAAGGTAACATCAACCAAGAGACTAAGAAATATCAGAGATTATAAAAGAAACAACAATAATCATTTTGTGATCAAGTGTAACAAAGAAAGAAACACTTAAAGGACAATTTGAATAGGTTATCAAGACCCCAAGAGCGGTTGTCGACAAAGCACATAGACCCAAATACACTTGTAGAGGATAATTCAGCTACAACACAATGAAGGTTATCAAGGACAAGAGGGCATGTTGTGGAATAGGGGATGGAGGAAGACAAAAAGACGAAATGAATAACACCCGCCCACCTTACCTTACAAAATATTACACTTTTTAACCTTAAAAATGAATAATTGTCTTACTCAAACAAGTCAAATAAACCAAATTCTCAAATCATATTTTCCTATTCTGATAAAAGCAGATCATACACCCGAGAAACTAAACCTACTAGGTCATAATAGCTCTGCTATCAAGTCATAGAGCAAATGAACGATAACATGTAAAATTTATTTATAATACCAGATAATTGAGTAAAAGCAGATCATACACCCGAGATGAATTCCATTGTTACAAAACAGCAAGACACTATTTTCCAACTATTCTATCTATAAGGGATCAGCAATTAATGTCAGAATAAGATCAATGTAAGTTTCAAAAGTTGCTGCCCACCATTACTGTATACTTACCACGAGAAAGCATAGCCACAAAGAGAAAAGGAAAAGTTCTTGAAAAGACTATTTGCCCAATGTGAAATGCAGGAAGGCCACAATCTCAAGTTCTCTATTTATCCAGAATAGCAACTCCTTTGAAGCAGCTGTAAGCACAAAACCAAAGAGAAACAAAATAACTATCACATAACAAGTTTAGAGGAAAAGTGACACCCTCAAATATATAGCTATTCTATTCACAGCACACACCAATGAACTATTTAAGCTGTCACTACCAAAAAGACTTAGCTGCCTTGGGTTTTGTGAAAGCCTTCCTACTACCAAAGGATCCTCCAAAGTAGATGAACAAATCTAGTGTTCCACAATGAGGCCAAGGGACTTCGATAATCGATATAAATCAAAACTGGTCTCAGATCTTTTTCAAACAGCTTATGCAGAGGTCATTAAGCTAAATCATAGTGAGACAGACAAGAATGTCATGCAACTTGCATTAATATTTTTATGAGTGACAAGTATTATTATTAATTCAAACCAGCTGGGATTAAGTTGTTGAGTTGAAATGTTCATAGCAATACTAGATCTAAATTTCTTCAATCTTTCAAAAGCAAAAGCTTGAGGGAAGAATTCAGGAAAGCATCGACATTGTAGTAAGAAAAGATAATCAACATTTAAGAGAAGGGGGTTACATGGAAAGGGGAAAAAATAGAAACCTAAAGATAACTTACCAGCTTCTTCTTATCTGCTGCTGACCACGAAATCCATATGGGTACATTGCTCGTAAAACTACATATTCTCTAGCAACAGAACAAAACGTTAAGATCAAATACACACTCACACACGCATGAGCATCCCAAAAGTTGAAATATGGAACTACTTGTTATTCATGTGGCTTGAGATATAAGCTGAACTATTTGCATTACAGCAGGCCATTTTGCTGCAAATCTGAGATCAATTAAAGCAATAATATGTTAGCAAACCTAGAGAATTAATGAACTTAACATAAGATATAAAGCATCAGATGAAGATTTAGTCAGATAACAACGCAAAATAAATTAAGCATGGACTTTGACACAAACACCTAACATGATTTGTCCAAAATATAGGACATTTATATATAAACTCATACGAAATTAAGCGTAATGAACATAACAAAAGATCTAAATTATGATCATGAATTATATATTCTTGTATATTCACCTTCTTATGATAATAAATCTCTCCAAAATAAAAACACAGACAGAGACAATATCTTTTATATCCTAAGTTGTCTTTTTTGAATGTCCCAAAAAGAATGGAATTTATATTAATACCGATGTCCTTAAAGTGTCAATCCATATGGAGGTGTCCACCCAAGTGTTCGGGCCCATAAAAATTTAACACCTACGTAGGAGTGTCTAACATGTGTAGTACACGTGTTAATGAAACTCCAACACTTCAAGCAAGAGAAGTTCCCACATGAATCTTTATCAAAGTTAATTTAGAATATGATTGATAAAACTGAAACTTTGATCACTTTTTCATTAGATATCACTAACGGCTTGCATTTAACACCACTGAATCAATTGGCCAAAAGTTTTACATTTTTTCATTTAAATTGAGATTCGAAATATAATTGTCCTCATAAAGAAACATTAATGGCTTTATGAAACAAATAATAAATACAGCAAGAACATCAACTGCCAAACTATGAACACAAGATAAAATCTATTTTTCCGTAAAATGTTGTCTTTTATTGAAAAGCATCAATGCTGCCCAAAAGCCTTACTCAAAAAAATTTCCATAAACATTTATTAACCTTATGCCTGGGATTACCATTTAAATAATACCTAGCTCACAAAGCAAGAATAAGAACAGTAAAATTTTCCTTCATATTATCAAAGAATTTATTCAAGAGACAGGAAGATCAAGAATCCACATCCACCTAACATCTGATATAACCATAGTAATCAATCTGCAATGGCAGTGCGTAGTGCCCAACCACAAAAATGGTATATAAAGTTTAAATAACTTGTATACAAACAAAAGCTCAAACATTAAAAAAATTAATCAAAATTCATGACACTCACTATAAAAGGTCATAGTTTTTAAGTAAAACATCCAAGTATATAACAAGTAAAGGAAACAAAGTAAAGGAAACAAACAAATTTCGAAAGACATTCATAATTCAAATACAAGACATCTTAAACATTCAATAAAAAGTGAGGGTGGGTGTTGCTCAGAGAAAAAAAGAGAGGAGGTTGAGGATTCAAACTTAAAAGTTCAGAACAGAAGTGATTCAGAGTTTAGAGTAGAGAAAATAATGGAACTATGGAAGGTGGGTGCTGCCAAAAATAGTATTGGTCACACAAAATAGAAAGGAAGGTGGGTGTTGCACAATATATAGAAGCATTGAAATACATCCAATAAATTCCAAAAAGGAAGAGAGAAATCTCAAGCTATCCCTCCACACACACCCAAAAAAAAAAACGTTGGTTGAGGGTAAAATCGGGTTTCTCAAAAACCTCACTCTAGAGCCACTATTTTGGCCACTACGGTCCATATTTGGAAACACACTGTTATTCAAACTTTTGTAGTGCCCCCCATTGTCGTCTACACCACTATAGCGCACTAATGATGGTCAGGGTTTTAAATAGCGTGCTATAGCACCGCTATAGCGGTGCAGAGCAGCACTAGCCTGCTACAGGGGCTGCTGTAGTGGAGCATTAGTGTATGGTCATAGCCAGACCAAATAGCGGGCTGAATAGCGACCATAGTGGGCGCTATAATGGCGCTATGTGTTGATTCCAAAAAAACCCTCTGAATAGAGACATTAGGGCTTTTTTGGATGGCTATTTCTGGGATTTTAATTTCCAAAAGAGAAATCTATAGATGTAATAATAGTGAAAATTATAAAGATGACTTGGATTTAGAAGATGACAATGATTGATAATTCCTATCTAGGAAAAGAAAATAATGTTGAGGGTAAAATTGAGTTTCTCAAAAACCTCACTCTAGAGCCACTAAGTACACTATTTTGGCCACTACAGTCCATATTTGGAAATGCACTGTCATTCAAAATTTGTAGTGTCCCCCATTGCCATCTACACCACTATAGCTCACTATTGATAACCATTGTTTTAAATAGCGCACTATAGCAGTGCAGAGCAGCCCTTCCCCACTACAAGGGTTGCCGTAGTGGAGCATTTTAGTGTAGTGGTAATAGTAGACCAAATGGCGGGCTGAATAGCGACCATAGTGGGCGCTATAGTGTCACTATGTGTTGATTCCAAAAAAATCCCTTTGAATAGAGACATTAGGGCTGTTTAGGAGGGCTATTTTTGGGATTTTAATTTCCAAAAGTGAAATCTATATATGTAATAATATTGAAAATGATAAAGGCTTGGATTTAGAAGATGATGATGATTGATAATTCCTATCTAGGAAAATTGTATTTGACTTTTGTTGGTATTTACTTGTATGTTTTGTTTAAGACACCTGTGGCTCTCTATTGTTAATTATGCATATCATTAATTTTGTGTAATTCTTATCATTTTTTAGGATTTATATGTATATAGTATACATTATATAAACTATATAAAAAATTTCAAAATAGTGGCTATCCTGCTATATCCTATCTCGCTATAGTGATTTTGGAGCCGGCCGCTATTCGGGATTTAAAACATTGTTGATAACTACAAAAATAACTAAAAGATAATATGAATCAGCCTAGAAGAGCTCTCCAATCCATCGGAATATGCATGAAAGAAACACACAAGATCTTTACGTAAACTTCTAACTATTACAACATTTGTCTACTATTGGGAAAAACTCAAGTCCCACATTGGCTAGAGATAAGGCAAGATAGAGTATATAAGTGGGGGCCAACCCTCACCCTATGAGCTAGCTTTTGGGATTGAGTTAGGCTCAAATCCACATACTAAGATTGTATCAAAGCCAATCCTAGATCCACTCAAAGGGCCAGCCACTACGTTATCTATACACTAAACCCAAAAGTGTTGGGCATGAGGGAGTGTATTGGAGAAAAGCTAAGTCTCACATTGGCTAGAGCCTAGAGGCAAGGTCCAGATAGAGTATATAAGTAAGGGACAACCCTTACCCTATGAGTTAGTTTTCAGGGTTGAGTTAAGGCCAAACTCACATTCTAAGATCTAGGTTCATTAGCAAATCTAGAATATGTAAAATATATCTAACACTCCCACTCAAGCTAGTTCATAGATATAAATTGGCCAACTGATCCCCAGTCCAAACAATTAGAGCCAACTAACGACTATCAACTATAGTTGACAATTGTTCGAAAATCGAAATATTCTAAAAACCTAGATTAGTATTTTAACTTCCAGCAGTTGGTTTTGGAGGAACAAATGTCAGTCAAAAGGTGTATCTACAACTTAACACCTAAATTTTCAGAGGAGGACTCAAACCCAAAACCTAGGCACAAGGGAAAATGATTTAGCTCAAGGTGAAAGGAAGTAGACTAGCAAATTCCATTCCATTGTTTCAAGAATTAGGCTTTTGAGGCCAGCTAGCTCTTGCTAGCATAGAGCTACAAGCAAGAGGCTAGACATAAAAGAGTTAGCATCAGTCCTAACACATCTCCTATGCCTATTGCTACTTCGGCTCTAGACTAGTCTTTATCCTTTCAACGCTTTTAAGACTGAAACCCTTCACACCGGTTTACAAGGGTGTTGCTTGTTGCTTGCTGCTTGATGCACTTGTCATGTAAATAGCTCCGAATCCTTCATATTGCTGATCTCTCTTTAGCTTGTGTAAACCTAAAAATTCTCCATTGTGTACTATTATAATTGAACACAACAACCAAGTCTTACCATACTGGGTAGTCTACTTCCTTTAACCTAGGCACAAGGGAAAATGATTTAGCTCAAGGTGAAAGGAAGTAGACTAGCAAATTCCATTCCATTGTTTCAGTAAAAAAAACCATTTAGAACAAGGGTATTTTTTAAATGATTTCTCCCAAATCTTTTTTAGGTCTTTGTCTAACCCTTTTAAATATCTCCATGTAATTTGACTTTTCTCACTGTAGCCTCTCTTTGTCTTCCTAGCATTACTCTTTCTACAGTTTCATAGTGAGGATCAAGATCTTGATCCCTCTGTGGTTTAAACTTTAACAATTTGAATCCTACTCCCAGGGACAAATGTGTCTGCCCATATCTTAAGAGCTGAAGTAGAAGCCCTGGTTCATTTAACACTGTACTTTAGCCATACAAATACAGAACATTAGTTACACGTATTGTTGATCCAGGTCATAAAGGATTCAACAAAGTTTGACATTGGCCAACTACCAAACAAAAACCCCGTCTTTCATCCAGGGTTGGGTCTGCTGGTGGTGCTTGGAAGAAAATCAGATTCAAGGCATTCAGTGCATAAATGATGGTACTATTGCACCCAAGCATAACTTGAAAATAGATAAATTTCTATTCTGATACCAAGCTGATGCAGTATATCAACTTTCTATACTAAGCACTAGACTCAGTTTGTGAAACTCTCGGGACAGGACAGGAGGGGGAATACACCCATATATAAGCCTCACACTCTGGTCCAAAAGACCAAGGAATGGAGAAAATACTCATCTTACCGGTTGATTAACAAAATATGGAATAATTCTTTTCTGACTTCTCTTAAAACATAAAACACTAACGTACTTTGTCCCCGTGAAGAGATGAAATATTTGGAGAACCTAAAAAAATATTCAAGATCTCCAACTACAAGAGAGATTACCAATTCTCAATATTTTCTACAAATCTCTAGTAGTAAAAATGACTTTCTAAATAAAACATTCTAGACTTTACTTAAAAATTGTGATGCTATGATCAGTCTGATGGACATGTTTGCCAAACAAGCTTACTGACCCTCTCAAAAAGAACATTACAATTCACATAAAAATATATTAACAATAAAAGATATCCCAGGGTAAGCAAATACCTTTTTTTTTTGTCTACAAGTATAGATAGGATCTAAGTCTGATAGTTTTATAAAATAGAAACAAGTGAAAAGAAAATTGTCTTCCATAAATCATCACCAAAGAAATCAAACCTTTTTGAGGTAACATATTAGTGCAGGTCAAGTTTGTAACTTTGAAACTCAAGTTCAAAGACCAAAATCAACTCAACAGAAAATAACAACAGTAATAATTTTGGGACAATATTGTTATAAACTTCAACCACATGTTCTACACTTCTTCGGGGAAAAGATAATACAACTTCTTGAACTTACTTCTCAGACTCAGAGACAGAAGAATTGCCCTGCCACAAAGAAATTATGTTTCAGGATCACCAAAGAACTAAATAGTTGCTACAAAATTACATCAAGTGCCATTGTTAAGAATGAGACTGACAAGGTCTTCCAGTGAGAAGATAAACTGTCCAAATCAAAAACAGAAATACAACAAAATAGAAAAATCCAAAATATTTCCACCACTTTAACAACTCCCAATTATCCTTCAGTTTAGAATCATAAAGATATAATTACAACCAACATACAACATAAATATGAAGATCTCCATACTGTATTTTATGACCTGAAAAGATAACTTCAATAAGATATGAGAAATTTTCCTAGTGCTAATTTAAGATATTTTCAAAGAACTAAGAAACTAGGAATCACTTTTAGTGCACCCTAAGCTAAGGGTGAATTAGATTGGGTGTAGTGGTGTATATGCAATAATAACATAAATACATCATGGTAAGGCACATTACAAGCAAACCTCAGTAATTATCTGTCCTTGGCCACTCACATCATGGTATTGCATCTAAACCAGTTACTACATATAATGATTAGATTTAGAATCACTCATGTAAGTCAGGTAATTATCTAGCACTAGCAGATAAACTTTCAATGTTGCTCTTGCTCGTTTCGACCATAACATTATGTATTCTCAAGCTTAGATACCATTTTAAATTAAAAGATTATTAATTGTAGTGCAAGCCTTATTTAAGCATGCAGTTGAATAGCAATAATGTCAAAAATAGTAAAACATGTTTTTAAAAGTACTTATTAGATATGAAACCAATAGCTTAAGCTTACTTAATTAGTATGCACTATATTCCCTCAGTTTGCTTACAATTTTTTTATTCTCTCCTTGTGCTGCAAATGTAAATTTCTTATAGGTCCCTTAGTGGTTTTTGAATAAATTTTGTTACTCATTGGAAAATTTTTAAGAAAAAGTTCCCGTTGATAATATCTGCACTGGAGTAGAAACATGGTTACTGGAAAAAAAATCATCAGTGGGTCCAGCAGGCAAACACAGATTAGGGTTGCCTCTCATCAGGTTCAAGATACCATGTTGAAATGAGAGAGAGGAGAAAAATCTGATAAATGAAAAATCCGTTGATAATATATTTACTATATTATCTCATACAATAATTACAAGGATCCTTAATATCTTAATTGTTAATTACCATATTTACAGCATTGACTAATATATTTACATATATTCCAACAATCTGCATTCATAGAAACACCTTTATATTTCTCCATATGTGAGGCATAATTGTATATCACAATAGGAATTTTGGACAAAGACAGTTAAATCAAATAAATAATACCAAAAGATAAAGGAAAGAAAAGAATTTAATGTAATTATGATAAATACAAATGAAAATGTTTCATTTTAACAGTAAAAACAACTCTGGCACTGTATAATGAAAGTAGCACTAAGAAAAAATTTGGAGAAAATGAAAAAACAAGGAACTAGATACAGTACATATTAATGACATATAAAGTTCCCAACATCCAATGTATTCAAAGACAACGATGTATCAAGGCAAGATTCAAACAAGATATAAGATGCCAAAATGTTGCTGTAGGGAAACCATAATAGAAAGAGCCATGCACTGGAAACTGAAAAATAGTAATCGAAATCTGGAAATAAGCCCAACTTCTTCCAAATTGAATGCCCATCAAATGAAGGTTATAGTCGATGAAACAGTTAGTACCAGTGACACTTTGTCCACTTCATTACACTAGCATCAAATACAAACTTTAAAAGAGAAATTGCACTTGATTATTCTCAAGACATGCAATGAAAATGATGATAAAGCTACTAGATACCCTATTGGTGCCAAACAAAATGAATTAATAATAGAAAATGTTGAAATTACCTTTTTCATATTAAGTGAAATTTGTAATAAATGGACTGAAATTTTCCAAGACAAAAGAAAAAGACAATGCTTAATGCTGTAAAACTGAAGTTTGAGGAGTGAAATTCTATGAAGTTAAAAGGAGGAAAACAACATACCTCACCGACCTTCAACACACCCTGCGCTTCCCTGAAACCTTCTGATATTAAAATAAGAAAATGAGGGGTTTTAGCCAAAACTGGTGGATCAGCTGCTTTACTATTCCGTTTTCCCTACAATGCCAAAAGAATATGATCGATATTATGAAATAAATTGAATAGCAGAAAAAAAAATAGTCTCTATTAGAATATCTTCAAAATAACCTGTGCAATCTTCAGAATAAATTGTGCAATCAAATTACCATCCAATGAAGGGAGCAATCTGGAATTATTTCCTACTGTGTTTCCTGATTTATTTGATATTCATACTTTAATTACAATTAGTAGTCTAATTGTATTTGAGGGCTTAGGCTTAACCATTTAGTCAATATTTTGTATGAAATTATTACAAACCATATCATTATAATCTTATGTTGTTCATTCCATTTCTTTCTCCTCCTTTCTCTGGCGAAACCCTATAATTTCAACAGTTTCATTATGCTTGCTCAATTAGAAAAGCAAGGGGAAAAAACAAGGATTAAGTATGTTTTTGATCCCTAATAAATATTCAATTTTTGCATTTGTTCCTTAATAAATTTTTGTTCTGCATTGAGTCCCTAATAAAACAACAATTTTATTTTTGGTTCTTAACATTTTGTTTTAGTCCCTCATAAATTAGTGAATTTTGTGTTTGCTACCTGCAAATTAGCGAATTTTGTTTTAGTCCCGACTAATAACAAATGAAAAAAGTTTATCAAGGAACAAACACAAAATTCATTAATCTATTAGGGACTAAAAAAAGTGTTTATTAGAAACTCAACGCAAAACAAAAATTTATTAGGGAGCAAATGAAAAATTTGGATATTTATTAGGGATCAAAAACATATTTAAGCCAAAAAACAAATACATTAATTCAAAACTCTAGCAATCAGCAGACTGTATTAAATCTACTACTTCAACTTTCCACCAATATGTGCAACATGTTAATTTTTTCTATGAAAAAAAATCATAGAATTAATATGGCTTTAGGGGCTATATAATAAAAATCAATTTAGTGCTCAAAATTTAAGACAGTCAAACAGACACTTGAAGAATAGTTGAATGAATGAAATGCTTGTGTTTTAGACATACATTGGATTTTCAATACTTCATGTTAGACACCACAGAATACTTTAAAATGCTAACTGGGTCATTATATTGGTATTAATGTTAATGCCACATCCAGTGTCTGCGTCAATACCATGCTTCTTTGGAACAAACAAAGATGGAATTTCAGTAACAAGGTGCTGAAAACATCCAGCATGTAAACATGTAAACCTTATCCTTGTGAAAATTATTAAAAGACAATGGTTTCTTTCAGTATAGATTAATTTATTGTTTTATTCATTTAATACAAATCCAGAACTTGAAATAAAAATGATTTTGAACGTTACAACTTCACTCACAGCATAAGATTTTGTAACTCAAAATTCAATTCTCAAATTTTCAATGTTTATAAGGGAGTATTCATTACTCGCAGTGCTTTCTTTTTTGCTTTCTGTTAGTTAACTGATATTCTAACCACTTTAGTTAGTAGTTAGACTGTTATCAGTTTAGAGTCTAGTTAGTAAGTGTCTAACTGCTTTGTAACAGCTGTCAGGTTAGTTGACAGTTAGGTTGTTAGTTGTCAGATCATCTATATAATCCGTAACAGTAATCAATTGTGACTTGGGTTGAATAATATCAGTTTCTCAATCTCAAAACTCTGTCTCTCTTTCTCTTTTCCTCTCTCAAATTCTCTCTATCCTTTTATGGTATCAGAGCTTAGGTTGATTCTTTTTTGCTGCTCATGGCTTCCACATCGATTTCACCTTCTGTTTCTCCTCCTTCCTCCCCACCGCAATCAAAATACATCAGAGATCTCCTGGCAAAAACTAAAATGGATGAATCAAATCCTATCTCTTCTCCTATGGTTGGGGGCTGTAAATTGACCAAATTTGGCTTTGAAGACTTGATCCTACCTTGTATAGGTCCATTGTTGATGCTTTACAGTATGCTACTATTACAAGACCAGAGATCAGTTTCTCTGTCAACAAGGTTTGTCAGTTCATGTCTAAACCCTCTGAGCAACACTGGTTGGCTGTAAAAAGGACTCTAAGGTATCTTAAGGGTACAGTTTCTTGGGGTCTTCATTTTCAGTCTATTTCTCTTAGGCATCCCTTTTCCCTTCATGCCTATTATGATGTGGATTGGGCCTCTGATCCAGATGATAGGAGCTTTTCTTCTGGAGCTGCCATTTTTCTTGGACCTAATCTCATCTCTTGGTGGTCTAAGAAGCTATTAGTTGTTGCAAGATCTAGTACTGAGGCAGAGTATAGAAGCATGGCCCTTATTGCAGCAGAGGTTACTTGGATTCAGTCTCTTCTTTCTGAACTCCAAGTAGCTCACACTACACCTATTATTCTGTGACCACACCAGCACTGTTTCATTAGCTCATAATCATGTTCTTCACTCAAGAACCAATCATATGGAGCTGGATCTGTTTTTTGTCAGAGAGAAAGTCCTCACTAAACAACTAAATGTGGTTCATGTACCTGCCATGGATCAACTGGCTGATATTCTCACCAAGGCTCTCCCTCCCTCTTCTTTTCTTTCATTCAGGACCAAGATCAGAGTGGTTGTAAGACATTCTTCCTACCCCTCATGTGCTTGCGGGGGAGTATTCATTACTCGCAGTGCTTTCTTTTTTGCTTTCTGTTAGTTAACTGATATTCTAACCACTGCAGTTAGTAGTTAGACTGTTATCTGTTGAGAGTCTAGTTAGTTAGTGTCTAATTGCTTTGTAACATCTGTCAACTAACTTAGGTTAGTTGACAGTTAGGTTGTTAGTTGTCAGATCATCTATATAATCTGTAACAGTAATCAGTTGTGACTTGGGTTGAAAATATCAGTTTCTCAATCTCAAACCTCTCTCTCTCTTTTCCTCTCTCAATCCTTTTAATGTTGAATCAAACGCACCATTACTTAATTTTAGACAGCAGGTACATAACACATTTTGTTTGCCATCATATTAGAAGTAAACATATAAAGACGTTAAAATTTTAGTAGAAGAGTGATAAGCCATCCTTACTGCATTGTAGATGGCTTTAATTTTGGGCAGTTGTTTCGGGCATATGACTGACAGAGAAATAGAAAACTGCAAGCAGAAGATCACATACATAAATCAAAGTGAACATGCATAGACTAAGTTGACAGCAAACGAAAACAGAGTTCCATTAAAAATAAATAAATATAGATAGATAAAACAAAATACCTGAGGAAATGCTTTAGCTACAGCTTCAGCATCATACAAACAGTTCCCTGGGAATGATTCAATGGTTTCACTCTGCTCTAGGTTCTGCAGTTGTGGAACACAAATTGGTGTCCGCAACGGATAAGGATTACTTGCTGCAACAAGGATACAATGCTGATGGATTTCCACATTCTGCTGATTAGGGTCTCCACTTTGAGAATTTGGGAACATCTAAGCATTCCAACATTGAGTGTGAGGATCAAAAACTATCTTTGAGGGCAAAGAGATGCCCATAAATTTTCTAAATAAAAGTTTTAAATTATGTACTTCAATTTAGAAAAATCTATTATAGAATATGAACTATGAAGGACTTATCACACTGAAATTGCTAAAGACTTTACACTCACAAAAATGCATTGAAGCTATCAAAAAATATCCAAAATAAGTGTATGGAGATCCAGTTATTAGTACACTAATTATGATTAGCAACAGAAAGGCATTAAAAGAAATGAATACATCCACCGAATAGACTAGACTATCCAGAAATGGAAAAGAAAAGCACAGATTCAGGAAAAATGTAGCCTCAAAGAACAAAGATTCAGTCCAAATGGAAATACCAATTAAGAATGTTAAACGTTTTACATTTATTATAGTTCATAAGGAATTTTTCTTCTCTAACAGAAAAAGACATTGAATGGCTTTGCTGCAGTGTTTCTGGATCAAAAAGAATTTTAAGAGAAAGAAAGAGATAGAAGCACAAAGGGTTAGATTAGATGATATGAAAATCCTCAATAACGACAAAAACAAGAGGAGGGGGGTAAAAAAGTGTCGGAGTAGGGGCTTCTAAGTTCGAATGCTTTGAGGTGAGGGGCCAAATAGAATGCACCTAACCCAAAGAAAAGTAATAACAAAATGATAAGATTCTGAATATCATAACTTAAAATAGAGTGCACGTTGCTCTGTTTTTCACACAAAACAGAAAACTCTGTATGTACTACTCTATGCACATAACAGAATGGGTGACTCTGGCTGCACATAGTAGAAGGTAGTTGAAATTTGAATTTTGTGCGAAAAATCTCACACACTCATCTCATCTATTGCTTTTCAAATAGACACATATATATAGAGTACAAAGAGAGAGAGAGGGACAGCTGTTCACAATGACACACACAGCTGTCCGCTGATTAAAGCGGAACTATGATAGCTACTATACACCAAACTACACACACTTTCAACACTACCCCTCAAGCCGGAGTATACAAATCATATGCACCAAGCTTGGAACATATAGATTGAATCCTAGTTCCCCTTAAGGACTTAGTCAAAATATTTGCTGGCTGATCATTAGAATTAATAAACTCAGTGGTAATCTCCTTGGACAATAATTTCTCTCTAATGAAATGACAATCAATCTCTATGTGCTTAATCCGCTCATGAAAGACTGGATTTGAGGCAATGTGAAGAGCTGCCTGTTTATCATAATATAACTTCATTTGCACCACTTCACAGAATCTCAACTCCTGGAGGAATTGCTTAATCCACATAAGTTCATTTGGGAATCAAAAATCTGCCCAAATTTAATGCTGCTCTCATGGGAAGATGGATTTGGGATTTACATTCTAAGCAGAACCAGTTCTAGGTCAGGGTTATAAATTCCAAGTATGGGGGATGGCCAGTCTTGCAGAATGGCAGAGTCCATTGTTGGGATTCTCATTGGTGGAGGGACCTCAGGAAGCTATATCAGCACAATAACTTCAAGATTATTCATCAAAATCTGGCTTGGAAGGCAGGTTGTGGGGATAAAATTCGATTTTGGAAAGACAATTGGCTGGGAGAAGGCTGCAGCTTGGAACATAAATACTCTCAGCTCTTCACCATTAGTAAGCAGCAAAATGATCTTATTTCAACCATGGGTAGCTTCTACCAGAACATTTGGAGATGGGATTTGAAATGGAGGAGACACTTATTCGAACATGAGGAGGGAGTAGCTGTGGCTTTCATGGAAGAGATTAGTGCTTATCCTATCTAGTGTCACTTGAAAGATACCTTACTGTGGAAAGCTGATCCTACTGGGATATACTCTACTAGGTCAGCTTATAGACTCCTATCAAATCAAAATACATCTGCCTCAGATGGGAGGAACTTTCAGCTTATTTGGAAATTAAAAATTCCCCCAAAGGCTGCCATTTTCACTTGGAGGCTTATCAAGGATAGGCTCCCTACTAGAGCTAATCTTCAAAGAAGAAACGTGGGTCTGCAGGAATCTATTTGCCCTCTTTGCCATGAGGAGCAGGAGGAGGCAGGTCATCTTTTCTTTCATTGCACTCAAACTATTGGCCTGTGGTGGGAAACCTTGAGATGGATTCAGGCTATTGGAGCATTCCCTACTTCTCCAGCAAGTCATTTCAGTTTATTTTGTGAAGGCTTTGTTGTAGGGAGAAACCACTCTAGATGGTGTGGGTGGTGGATTGCCTTAACTTTTGCTATTTGGAAGCATAGGAACTTACTGATTTTTCAGGGTATTCCTTTTGTATCTTCCAAAGTGATGGATGATGCCTTATTCTTAGCTTGGTCCTGGTACAAAGCTAGGGATAAAGATTTTAATATTCCTTTTAACCATTGGTCTTCCAACCTTATGGAGGCCTTTGGTTAACATGGGTGCTTTGATGTTGGTGGGGACTTGTGATGGGTTTATTTTGTTTTTTGGGAGGCTGGCAGCATAGCTGCTGTTGTAAATTTCACTTTAGTACTTCTGGTACTAATGTTCTTATTAATACAACAACAACAACAACGCCTTATCCCACTAGGTGGGGTCGGCTACATGAATCAACTTCCGCCATAATGTTCTATCAAGTACCATACTTCTATCCAAATCATTAAGTTCGAAATCACTAATGTTCTTATTAATAATATTATATATTTTATGCCTTCTAAAAAAAAAAAAGTTCACATGTAACCATAGCCATAGATCGATATTCAGCCTCTGCATTGGATCGAGCAACAACAGTTTGCTTCTTGCTTTTCCAAGAGATAATATTTCCCCCAATGAAAACACAATATCCTGAGGTAAATCTCCTATCCATAGGACAACCAGCCCAATCCACATCACAATACGCAGAGACTTGAGTGTTACCCTTGTCTTCATACAACAATCCTTGTTCTGGAGCTCTCTTTACATATCTGAGAATACGCATAACGGCATTCCAATGATCAACATGAGGATTTTGCATAAATTGGCTAACCACCCCAACAACAAAGGAAATATCCGGTCTTGTAATGGTGAGATAGATGAGTTTTTCCACAAGTCTCCTATATCTCAGGATCAGGGTAGATTTCACTTTGATCTGCCATGAGCTTCAGATTAGGATCCATAGGACTATCAACAGGTCTACAATTTTGCATGCCTGTTTCCTCCAGAATATCAAAAGCATACTTCCTCAGTAAGATTACAACACCATCTTCTGATTCAGCCTCCTCAATACCAAGGAAGTACTTCAAATATCCCAGGTCTTTGGTCTGGAAATGACCGAACAAGTGCTCTTTTAGCTGGACAATCTTAGTAGCATCATTTCCTGGAATCACTATATCATCAACATAGACCATTAGATAAACACACTTTCCAGGAGATGTATGACAATAAAAAACAAAATGATCTACTTCACTTCGTTTCAGCCCAAAAAGTTGGACAATATGACTAAATTTATCAAACCAAGCTCAAGGAGATTGCTTCAACCCATAGAGAGACCGGTGTAGCTTGCACACAAGACCATACTTCCCCTGAACAACAAATCCAGGGGGTTGCTCCATATAAATTTCCTCCTCAAGATCACCATGAAGGAAGACATTTTTAATGTCAAGTTGATGGAGGGGCCAGCGACGCATGGCAACCATAGCAAGAAACAAACGAACAGTAGTGATTTTAGCTACATGAGAAAAAGTATCACAATAATCAAGGCCATAAATTTGAGTGCATCCTTTAGCTACTAACCGAGCCTTAAGCCGATCAGCCTCACCATTAGGCCCAATCTTAATAGTATAGACCCACCTGCAGCCAACAGTTTTCTTGTCAAGAGGAAGAGGAACAAGTTCCCAAGTACCATTTTGTTCAAGAGTCTGCATTTCATCAATCATGGTCTGTTGTCATCCAGAATGATCAAGTGCCTCATGAATATTGGTAGGAACAGTAAGAGAAGACAACGAGAAAACAAAAGAAAAATATGAAGGAGATAACCGATGATAACTCAAGAAATTATAAATAGGATGAGGATTACGAGTAGATCGAGTACCTTTCCTGATGGCAATAGGTCAATCTAAATCAGAGTGATGAGAAGAAGTAGAGGAAGAAGGATTCATGGTTTGAGGATCTGTTGGAGGAGGATGAGAATCACGAAGAGAAGACTCAGGCACTGTAGAACCAACTTGCCATGTCCTACGTTGATATGTAATAAGAGGTGGAGGAGCAACTTCAGCTGAACTTGGTGGAAGAGATGGGATTCCACTAACATTTTGACTGGAATTACCTAGTGGACAAGGATATGGAACTGGGAGGACTTGCTGGAGAGAAGAAGGATAGTCCAAGGAGGGTGAGAAGAAGGGTTTGTCCTCAAAAAAAGTTACATCAGCAGACATATAGTATCGTATTGTGGTTGGAGAATAACATTTGTAACCCTTTTGAAGACGAGAATAACCCAAAAAAACACATTTGATGGCCTTAGCAGAGAGTTTGTCTAAACCAGGAGAGAGATCATGAACAAAACAAGTACAACCAAATACTCTAGGAGAAACATGATATAATGGATCATGAGGAAAAATAATGGAGTGAGGGATTTGGTTTTCAAGAGAAGAAGGCATTTTGTTTATTAGGAAACAGGCAGTAAGAACTCCATCTCCTCAATGGTGTGTAGGAACATCAGGGAATATGCAGTTTCAAGGAGATGACGATTCTTTCTCTCTGCTATGTCATTTTGTTGTGATCTATGAGGACATGTGGACTAATGTAAAATACCTTTTGAGGATAAAAATGAGGATAAATCATGAGAAAAATATTCTTTAGCATTATCACTTCTGAAAATTTTAATGATTTTTCCAAATTGGTTCTTAATTTCATTAAAGAAAGACATGAATATAGGCAAAAGTTCATATTTGTCCTTCATTAGATAAACCCAAGTACATTTGGAGAATTCATCAATAAATGTTACAAAATGTCAAAAATCAAAAGATGTAACACGACTTGGTCCCCAAATATCAGAATGAATGATAGAGAAAGTCGAGTTACATCTTTGTGTAGTTTTGGGAAATGATGATCTAACATGTTTTTCTAGTTGACAAGACTCACATTCTAAGACTTGAAGATTCTTAAGACTAGGAACCATCATTTTCAACTTGGGTAGACTTGGATGACCCAGACGATGCAAAAGCTTGAGTTCTGAAGTTGCAAAACAGGACACAGGAAAGTTGGATTCTAAGTAATAAAGTCCTCGTGATTCACGTCCTTCTCCAATCAGACGACCCATACCATGTTCCTGAATAACAAAAGAATTAGCATTAAAGGTTACTGAACAATTAAACGAACGAGTCAACTGACTTAAAGAAATTAGGTTATAGGGAGAATGAGGAATAAATAACACAGAGTTCAACTTTAATGAAGAAGACAAAGAAACTTGACCAATTCCTTGATATGCAACTTTGAACCCATTAGCTACAGTAACAAAGTGAGGAGTTTTTGGAAAAGACATGGATGAAAAGGATGATTTGTTACCAGAGATATGATCAAAGGCACCTGGATCAAGTATCCAAGGACTAGGACCTTCCATAGATTGAGAAATACATGCTGTTGAGATACATGGTACAGAGAAAGATTGTGCTTGGTTGCTGGAATTTTCAGATTTGAGCCGCAAATATTCTTGGTACTCCTCATCAGAGAACTTAGACTCTGATTTTTCAGCTTTAGAGACATGGGCTACTTTATCAGGAAAGTCATGTAAGGAGTAACAATTTTCTTATGTGTGATCCATCCCCTTGCAATAGGTGCATTAAGGATGTCCACTCCTTCCACTACGGCCTCCTCTATTGTTGCGACCTCCTTTTCTTCCACGAGGTGCATCCATGGCTGATGTTTCCACGACTTCAGCTAAGTTTTCATCTTTCAACACCTGGGGCACACGAAGAAGTCTAGTAATGAAGAAGTCCATTGACGGAACTTGATCACCAGCAAGAACTTGATCACACACATGATCAAAATCTGAATGTAGACTTCTCAAAATCAGAACCATATAAAACTTGTTCAGTTTCCTATTTACTTCCTCCAACGAATCAACCACAAGAAACCTCTTCAGCTCTTCCACTGCCGCTCGAGCTTTACCTACGTGTGCAATCATATCATGGTTGGTTTGTTTGAGAGCAGCAACTTTCTGGGTTGCATCAAAGAGGCTTTGAATGTCGTTTGCAAATATCTCTTGGGCCTTCTTCCAACAGGAGCAACATGTTTTGAATGATCTAAGGATTTCCAAAACATTCGGCTCCACAGATTCTCATAACACAGCACACAATTGAAAATCAAGTTTTTCCCACTCAGCTTTCTTGTCGTTTGGGACAGCACTAACTCCCTTTTCCAAGTGGTCATGATGTCCTTGGCCAAGAAATCACAACTCCACTGAAGCTGACCAAGATAGGTAGTTTTTCCAGTTGAGTTTTGCATTAGTGATAGTGGAGGTTCCACAGGGCCGGAAGCAGCCATTTCTGGTCAAAAAGACGAAACACTAATAGAGAAAAAAGAGGAAACGCGAGGCTGACACGTTCCAAGTGGTCAAAACCGAAAACCAAGGGTTGAACCATACTCAAGACTGGCCGATGAAGCTACTGGAGTTGGTCTGGCGAGATTCCGACAGTAGGAAGGCGGTGCGTGGCCTTCACGCGCCGGAAATGATGCGCGATTGTGGTGGCGCGTGGATGACCTTCTGGCCACGCGACTTGCAGGGTTGGGTCGCGCTCCTCAAGGTGCACCCAACCCTGGTTTCGCCGGAAAATTAGACAGCGGCGACGAACAGTGGCCGGAGAACCCGCTCTGATGCCAAGTTGAAATTTGAATTTTGTGTGAAAAATCTCACACACTCATCTCATCTATTGCTTTTCAAATAGACACATGTATATAGAGTACAAAGAGAGAGAGAGGGACAGCTGTTCACAATGACACACACAGCTGTCCTCTGATTAAAGCTGAACTATGATAGCTACTATACACCAAACTACACACACTTTCAACAAAGGTGTTAGTCACAAAGTGGGTCTCGATTCTCAAATAGAAAAGATGAGAAGTGTGGAAGAACAATTGGGTTAGGGTTATGTTCTGATAAAGGAATGGAAAATGTCAAGATTGCCTTTAAGAAACTGCCAAAATGGCATGGTTTCAAGGGCCAAAAAAGGTTTAAACCCCTCAATATAGAAGCTTTATAGCACCAAGATTTCGGGGATACAATGGTGAAAGCGAAGGGAAAATGCAGCACGAATCAATTTTTGTAGGGGCTGACAGCCACTACACTGTGATATCACTGTGAAAGTGCACTACTAATAACTGTGGTTCAACTATAATGAAAATTGTGAGCATTCCAACTCAGCTCCTGAACTTGCTTTATAAGATCATTTTCGTTAACTTAAATTCAGTTCAAACATACATCTGCCACTAAAACTGCACAGCAGTATAACTACCACAGTGATCCACCATTATTTAGCTCAAACACTTGAATTATTTTGTAGTTAAATTCTTTTTTCATGCACTAAACTATTTTTTTTTATCAGCAAACATAATATTATATATTAATTGAGTACCAGAGGTACCGACAATACAAGTAGCAGTCCAGATTTGGCCCCAACACAGTTTGAACCAATCTGAAAGAACATATAGGTTATACAGAAATCTGCACTAATATTCTATCCTATTCTATTTAGGAACCCTGCTCTGATGTTGGAAGACCAGTAATTATAGTGTGTATTAAAATCCTTCTCCAAATTTGTGAGCCACGTCCATAGTAAGAAAATTGCATCATCTAGGATTCCGTTGGCATTGAATGAGCCATTTGAGAAGATAATAGTATTCCTGTGCTTCCAAATGGTCCATGTCAGTGTCATCCACCACCATTTCCATCTATTAGACCTCATTCCCTCTGTCACTCCATAAATATGTTGAAGAAAGTGGTGCCTTGGATGGTTTAGGAAAGCACCCGACAAGTTCACCCAAGATAAAGATTCCCACCATATTGGAATGATCTTTCTGCACAAGAAGAATAGGTGACCTGCACTCTCCTCCTCAACTCCGCAGAATGGACATCGTGAATCTCCAAGCTGAATCTGTCGCCTCCGCAAGTTTACTCTAGTTGGTAGTCTATCTCTTATTAGTCTCCATGCAAATATAACAATTTTCGACGGAAGCTTGATCTTTCACAGCTCCTCAAACGCTCCATCTTGTTGCTGTTCAACTATTTCCCCCCGAAACACATAGTAGGCTGATTTAGCCGTGTACTGCCCACCCGGGTCTGCCTTTCACACCCATTGATCAGTTTTGTGTGGCTGAATTGGGTGGCTTGTAACATCTGATAAGAATGACACCGCCAAATCTACTTCGCTATCAAACAGTGGTCTTCTCCACCTAAAGTCCCATTCCCAACCTGCATCTTTGATGGCCCCATATGCTGTATACTTTGGTGTTGCTGAGTAGAAATGCTATACAACCTAGGGAATCTTGCAAGTAATGGCTCCTCTCCCCCATCCATGCATCCTCCCAAAATTTGAACTTATCCCCACAACCAACCCTCCATGCTGTTTTATTCTTCATTATCGCTCCATGATGCGATTGATTAAGCACTAGCTTTAGATCCCTCCACCATACCGATTCGCCCTTCCTCTAGTTATTTCGCTTAAACCCCTCCATCCAACATACTTCGATTCTAATACCCTAGCCCACAACTCCCCTTGACTATGAAACAAGTTCCACTTCCACTTGCCCAGCAGTGATGAATTGAATAAGTTAATATCTTTGACTCCCAGTCCCCCATCTTCCTTTTGCAAGCATACAGTTTCCCATTTGACCCAAGCTATTTTGTGTTGCTCCTGATCCCCTCCCCATAGAAACCTTCTTTGAATTCTGACTAACTTATCCACGACCTTATCGAGTACCCTGAAAAAAGAGAAAAAGTAAATAGGAATGGACGTTAGCACTGACTTTATAAGAGTCACTCTCCCCCCAAAAGACAAGTGTCTTTGCTTCCATTTCGCTAACTTTCTCTCACACTTAGATATGATAAGGACCCATGTCTGATATGATCTCGGATTTGCTCCAATAGGAACACCAAGGTATGTGAAAGGGAATGTCAACATGCTACAATTGAGGTAATCAGCTGCCTCATTTTTCCATGAATCCGACACCCCAAAAGCACCAAAGCCACTCTTAGCAAAGTTAATTTTGAGGTCCGACACTAACTCGAAAGCCCTCAATATTGCTTTAATTGCTCTCACATTCTCCATTGATGCCTCCCCAAAGAAGATTGTGTCATCCGCATACTGGAGCAGACTAACCTCCACCTTGTTTTTACCAACTAAGAAGCCCCTGAACAAACCCTTCTGGAGCGCTTGTGACATAATGCCATAGAGTGCCTCTGCCACTATATTAAAGAGGAAAGGTGATAATGGGTCTCCTTGTCTGAGCCCTCTCTGAGGCTTGAATTGTGCTGAAGGGCTACCATTCACGAGGACTGAAACAGATGCTGATTTTAGACACCCCTCCACCCACTGAATCCATTAGGAGCAGAAACCCATTCTTTTCAACATATAAATTAGAAATCCCCAAGACACAGAATCATACGCCTTCTCATAATCCACTTTGAATACCAAGCACGGTTTTTGGTACCTTTTGGCCTCATCAACGACCTCGTTTGCAATCAATACGCTATGTAACATGTGTCTTCCTTCTAAAAATGTTGATTGCCTTTCATGTATAATAAAAGGCATAACATTCTTCAATCTATTAGCCAGTATCTTCGCAACTATCTTATATGTGCATCCTATCAATGAGATAAGTCGGTAGTCGCTCAGTATTTGGGGATCCGGTACCTTGGGTATCAAGGCTATGAAAGATGCATTCAAGCCCTTTGAAAAAATTTCATTGACATAGAATTCATTCAAGAAGCGCAGGACATCGGGCTTGATGATATGCCAGAATTGTTTGATGAATTTGAAGGTTAATCCATCTGGTCCCGGACTCTTATCACTCCCACATTCCCATACAGCCCTTTTTACCTCCTCCTCCTGAAAACGCTGCACCAACGTCTCATTTTGGTGATTATCTATGGTCTGGAAACATAATCCATCCAAAGTAGGTCTGTCAATCACATTCTCTTGAAACCGTTGCTCAAAGAACACCTTCACTGCCTCTTTGACTGTTGCCGGCTCCTCCGACCATGTCCCATCAATCAACAACCCTTTCAGGCAATTATTTCTTCTACTAGCATTGATCATGAGATGGAAGTATCTAGAATTGCAGTCGACTTCTTTGATCCATCTAGATCTTGCCTTCTGTCTTAGTAACGACTCATGTGATCGAGCCGCCACCCATAAATCCTCCTGAAGCTGCTTCCTGGTCATCACCTCCAGATAAGATAACTGTCTGTCAACTGTAACCTCTTCCATCTTATTCAAATCTTCTTGAATCTTCATGTATTTGTTAAAAGTATCCCCAAATTGTTCTCTATTCCACACCTTAAGTCTGTTCTTGAGGGCTTTTATTTTTTCTTTTAGAACATAACCTCCCCACCCACTCTGCTGGTTGGATGTCCAGCTCTCCTCAACAGCTTTCTTGAACGAGGTGTCATTTAACCAGCAATCCATGATTCTGAAAGGCTTAGGGCCCCAATCAATACTTTTAGATCGAAGTAGTACCGGACAATGGTCAGAGAAATTCCTCTCCATTGTGTAGAGTTGATCCAGGCCATCTGGAAAGCCATTATGGAGATATGAAGAATCTATCCAACTTGCTCCTTGCTGATCCATTAGGTTTTACCCATGTATACTTGCTGTCCACCCATGGCGCTTCCTCAACCTCCAGATCTTCAATCCATGCGTTGAATTCTCTAGACCCACAATCCTACAAGCTCCTGAGGCACGCACCAAATCTCTCTAAAGAATTTCTAATACTGTTGAAATCTCCCAAAATGCACCATAATCCACCTGGGCTCTGAGATTTCAGTTGTTTGATAGACTCCCATAATACTCGCTTACTTTGAATGTCACATGGTGAGTAGATGCTTATAATATTCACTGTTTGAGCCTCTTGAATCCACTTCCCAACCAAGAATACGAAAACCAGTCCCAATTATCTTCCTCTCAAGTTTGAAAGTCTTGTCGCTCCATAGGCACAAAATACCACTAGCCGTGTTAACTGCAGGCTGGTCACCCCACCTAACCTCAGATTCCCCCCATAAAGATTGACACATAGATCTCTCAACCACCTCCTTTTTGGTTTCCTGAAGGCACAACATATCTATCTTTTGCTTGATGATCATCCTTCTAATTGCCGGCCACTTTACCCCCCTCCCTAAATCTCTTACATTGTATGTGATGATATTCATTGACAAAGTTTCCTTCCTCCCAATCTTTGTGGCTCTGTCATGTCCCTTTCTTTCATGTATACTAATTGCTGCATGTGGTTCTCCTGCCCATTCTGATATGACACTCCTAACTCTTTTGTCATCTCCCATAGTTTTCCGGCCTCCTGAATATAATTTATGTCCTGGTCTGCTCCCTGTTGTGATGATTTTTCACCTTAAAAGTGCTGGCCTTCTTGCTCTTGGTCACTTATCTGCATGTGCGTATCTATTTTTCTATCCTGTCGAGTTGTAGCTATTTGCTCTTCCTCATTTACCTCCGTATGGTTCTGTGAGCAAATATTGTATATTTTCTTTTTGCAGCTTCTTTTTCACAAATACACACTGAAGGAATTTGTCTTGTTTCCTTGGGCTGTTGAATTAATAATCTCCTGCTGGGTTACTAATGTGTTGGGGGTGTAGGTAGTAAAACCCAGCCCACTTATTTCTCCCACCTCCATGTCACGTGCCACTGCCCCTTTTATTTGAGGCTCACCTTTTTCAAAAGCTTCAACGGTCTCCTCTGTACCCACCTTTCCTTCTTCATGCTTCTTCTCTCACTTCCTTGCAGGGGTTCAAATCCCGTAAGGGCTTTCTTTCCCTAAATCGCCCAACTCTGGCTCCTCCACTCCTATGCTGTCCCCTTCGTAGGTTGCGTTTTGGGGTTTGGTTGCGCCATCCCTGTCAGCGCTGACCTTGTAGCGGTCCTTAGCACGATCATTACGATCCATGCAATTATCCTCTGGTTCGTTTCCCGAATCTCGACCAGCGGGTAAAAGCGGGACAGGTTCCACTTCTGCCGTGCCGTGGATAGCCTCCTCCATCAGCGTCTCCGCCGTAGCAAGCACACCTAGTTTTTCTCCGCCTTCGCTGACCGCCACTAGCTCCACGATTTGGTGTTTGGCTGCTCCGTCACCTTCTCTGTTATCCTGGGTCTGGTCGTGCATCTTGAGCCCTTGGTCCACAATCTTATCCACTGGGTCATGGATTTGGTTGCACCCAATGGATAATGATCTTACCGACACCGGTTCCGATGCACTGTAATAATGCTCCTTCTCCAACGCCGTCGTCAGTTCCGGCGGCATTCTTCGCCCCATCGTCTTCTCCATCATCTCTTCCCAAATCGCCATCTCCTCTGTCTCCCCCGTCACCCACGGCGCAACCATTTCGCTTTCCTCCAACAAGATATCCTCCGATGAGCTGTACTCCGCCCCCCCCCCCCCCCCCGACATCGACAAGTAGTGGAGTATGCCCCGTTTTCTTCTATTACTCTTACCGTGAAAACTTCCCCTTGGATATGAACTTTTACTGTGTGTTGAATCAACGCCGGCCATGGTGTCTTTACCAGGATCCTAGCCCTATCCATTTTCCTCAATTCCTCAACATCATCGTCGACATCCACCGCTTTTCCAATTCCCGCCACTATCTTCGTCATCTGTTGCGAGTCCAAAGCCATTAGAGGTATTCCCCACACCTGCACCCATGTGAGTCTATAACCTGCTCTCACTATCGGGTTCCATCTTTCTAGCGAACAAAACAGGACATCCCTCCCCTCTTCCTCCCTCTCCATCATTTGTCTGGCCTTTTCTTCTGTAAGTCCAAGGATCATAACCATGTCGTCCCCAATATATTTCGGCATTGTGTTCAGTCCAAAATCCCATAGCATGTCTTCCTCAAGTCTATCAAACATGGTGAGATTTTTTAGTCTCCCCACCCATGCGTCCTGCAGCCATTTTCTCCCTGATAGCGGTATGTCAAGGTGCACTTCCGAACTGGAACTATGGTTTACATATTTCGCACCTGTTGGTGGAATCTGCTGGGCCATTCTTGGATTTCTCCTCGCAACAACGTCCGCAAATGTTTCACGCTTAAGGTCCGGAACCTCTTGGTATTTCTTTGTCTAGTATCCTCCTCTCCTTTCCTGAGTCTGTTGTCTAGTGAGTGGTGGGACTCTATTCTCTGGTTGTCTCCATCCATGTGCAGCTCTGTCGTATTTTGGAATGTTAACATATAGTTTTAATCCTCCCAACACAATATTGTCCAGACGCCTCTCCAGCTGATTCACATCATCCACTCCCTTAAATCTCGCGAAGCCATATCTCCTGCCATTTCTATTTCTCTTCTTGGATATGAAAATCTCTCTTACATCTCCCACCTTTTTTAAGTGCTGCCACAGGTCGCCCTCCGTTGCGTCTTCGGGGAAATGAGTGAAATAGAACGAAGAAATATTGTGATGGTCCCTCCAGTTGACCCCCACATAGCTCTGTCGGCCTCCCTTTCCCATTTTCGATGATATTCAGACCTGGGTCCCCCTTCTCTCTCACTCTCACACTCTCATTCCTCTCCTTTCTGGTTCTCACTCTCACCCACCCATCGTTTGTCTCACCGGTGTATCGCTCTCTCTCTTTCGCTCTCATTCTCTCCCGTTTCCTAGAGTTTTTTCATGCACTAAACTATTACTATTGAGATATATATGCACTTCTAATAATTAATGAAACCTCAGAAAACAGAATGTATTATTTATGGAAATTAAAAGAGAGCCTGAGCTCATTCAAGAGGGAAAACACCAGAGCCGAGCTCCTCAGAACAAATTCTCTGTCCAAAATTACCCAGAAATTGACTAACTGCCTTCCGCTATTCTTTCACACACCCTATAGCACGCTGCGTGGCACAACAACCTGCCAGGTTAGCTTCTAACTAACTCACTCTCTACCCCCTTCGCTTTCCTACAGGTATACACCTTCCAAATCTTGGGCTTGTCCTGTTTGGAGCCCAATAAGTGATCCATGCCTTGCTCAGTCTCACTCTCAACATTCAGTGCTCCATCAGAGATGTGTATGCACATCAAAGTTCCAATAGTTAAACATGGGAAATTTTCTAAGTACCATAACTCTCACTGTGAACCAGACCTTGTCCTATATCCCCCAAATGTTAGCCCGCACTATTCAATCTATTACATAAGAATATTTTGATCAAAATAAATAAATCCAATAATCAGAATAAGAAAGCAAAACACTCATACACATGTGAATTTGTGTAGTGAGAGAGAGTAAAGAAGTAAAAGGAAACAACATAAAGAAATGATCATGATTGGATATAAATATGAAATGAACATTGAAAGAATACAAGCAAACAGGAAACTAAATGTAGACAGTATGCATACCATCAGAGCTTCAGCAAGCCCTTCAGCAATCACTGCATCATTAAAACCGCCACCGCTAAAGGGTATAGATGATAGCCACAGGAAGAAAACATCTGGGTCTCTAGTCCAGCCAGTCCGTTGCACAAGACAATCTGCATCCAATGATGATGAACTAAGTAAACATATTCAGTAGACTAACCAAGAGATTATATTGCATATAATTTTGTCAGTGTAAAGCCAGGCAGAATTCAAGCACCATAATCCAAGAGATTATATTCTCAATAAATGGGGCATAGATAACTGTGAGATTATGTTTTGATATGATTCTTGATATTATATTTATTAGTAGAATATTCTATTTCCTATTAATCAATAATTGATCTTGTAATCAATACTGATTCCCTTTTCCATATTATGAATAGCATGAGGTGTGGTCTACATTGACACACAACTTACAGCAAATACTTCATATATGGTATCAAAGCACAGGTTATTCTTGACAGAGGAATATCGAAAACTATCCCCCGCCAAGGACAATAGACCTATTGTCCCTAGTGGACCTTTCTAGCCGTTACACTTATTCCAACAACCCTTTCTCCTTTTCCAGCCACCACCAGCCGCCGTCACTTATCCAGCGACCCACTGTCCTAGTGGACCTTCCTGCTCGCTATCCTTCTTCTAATGACCCTCTTTCATCTGTTTCCGCTTTCATGTGGTATTTTCACCTTTTCCAATGATCTTTCCAACCAATGGCCACATCATCTAACTTGCCTTCCACAGATCTACAAAACGGTGGTTACGGCATTGGCATCCAACATCTCATGTGCCAAACAACACTTCCACACTCCACTATGACGGCATGTCCAATGATGAGGTCACCCACCCTAAACGACCCTAACTAAGAAGTTTTGTGTCAAATGGAGCTCTTTTCCTTAAGGTTTCCCTCTATTTACCTTTTTCACGCAGTCCCTATTCACAGTGAATAGTACTGCACGACTGCTTTGCCCTTGTGAGACAAACATCCCGATGCCTTTTCGTCAAACCTCACCTTCGACCACTATCATCCATCGCTGAAGACCCACCACGCTGTCCACATGCGTAGCCAACTCAAAACATTGTCGTACGCGACCCCGTGCAAGGCCCTAGTGCATGAAGTTCACACACACGACTCATGACGCATCTCTGGCCAACGTCACATTGGTCTTCTCTCCCTCTACCTCAAGGCGTCCCTGGTGGACCTTTCCGCTTTTTTTTTTCACAGGTGAACAATGCCCATCATCATCGCCAAAGGCCACCACATCGTCCACGACTCCATGTGCGCAGCCAACTCAAAACACCGCCGCACGCAACCCCATGCAGGGCCTTGGCGTGTGAGGTTCACGCACACATCGCGTGACGCATCTCCAACGAGCATCACACTGGTCTCCATCGTCATTGCGAGCCTTTGTTGGCTGCTGCAAAGCCATGTTTATCCGGCACAACCACACGACTCGAACCGCCTTTAGTTTCTATAAGGTTTACCACATTTGTAACAAGCTTGGTTCATATCACACATCTGGTCCAACTTGAGGGGGAGTGTGAGATTATGCTTTGATATTATTCCTGATATTATATTTATTATTAGATTATTCTATTTACCGTTAATCTGAGATTGATTAATCTTCTAACCAATATCGATTCCTTTTTCCATATTATAAATAGCATGAGGTGTGATCTACATTGACACACAACTTACAGTACATCATTCTTGTAATAACCTTCGTCAAGTTTCTAGTTTAACTTTCAATTAAGAAAAAAAAACACATTGCACAAATTTTATAAATATAAACTATTTGTTTTATTTTTCACACCCGTGAGTTGCTGAAATTTTATTTTTAGAAATGATTTTTCTTTGTTCCTTTTTCCTTTTTGTAATACATAAGGTATGAAATTATTAGAAATGCAAGCCAGCTGTAAATAAAAAGGAAAATGAACTGGCAGAGTATTGCTGCAACATTAGTTCTATAAGTTTTGAAAGAAAAAAAACTCTGAATCAACAGTTTTTAAACAGCCATGATTCTTGTAACATGAAAAAAGAAAATTAGCAAAACTATACCAGAATAACATCCATGAGTATTATAGGAGACTAAAGCAAACTCCACACTAGAAGAAGAGTTCTGCAAAAGAAAGGGGAAAATATAAATTTAATAGATGAACCATGCAATCATATTATTCAGCAAGACAGAAAGAATATCACACATACTAGTATGATTTCAACAAATTCACTTTTGACCTCTCTAAACAATCAATGGGCTAGCAAAACCTTTTTTCAGTTAGTAAAGTAGTAACTAATAATATTAATATATATAATAGTATTTTGCCACATCAAGAGAAACTTTAGGCTTAAAGCTTAGCTACTTCTGTTGGCAGGCCATCAGGAAAGAATACTTCTTTCCGAAGTCCATCAAAATTACTAAGACATTAACCTAATAAGATATAAACCTAATAAATCAGAAGTGTGCAGTGACACATTAGATACTATAATTTTCTCATTTTTACTGAAGATTGTGAAATTTTCATCAAAGCAAAATGCATATTACCTGCACAGTTGAGACATTTTCACCAAAACACCTGTACAAATACCAAAGTAGGTTAAAACAGGTGCTTTGCATCCTCTATGACAATGTGTAACCTCGAAAATAACTTGAGCAGTACGACAACAGGAGAAAACTGAAATTTGCATATAAACAAAAATGGAAGTGGAAGTATGGAACCTTTAGGCATGATAGCCAATGCATGGTTTTTATTGAATATCAAAGTCCTAGGCAGATGAGGAACTAGACTAGCTTGTCAAGCTAAGACTTCTGCTGAATTCCAAATCTCAAAATACTATGTTTACAAGTACAGAACTAATAAATATATCGTCCTGCCCTTTTGTACTGGATCAGACACTGTTACCTATTTAACATAGCAGAGCAGGCACTATCATTCAGAAAAAGATCATTTGGATTTTGGAATTTTTGGTGAATTCAGTGTAATCTGAGTTAGAGCAGTTTCTCAACACCTGGCTACTCAACAATTTTTATTTTTTTTTAAATGTAAGCAGCTTGAGAATGACTCTAAGATGATTAAATGTGGCTTGGGGGTATAACTAGTTATCCCTTAGGTATTAGCTAAATCAGTTTTTCCCAAAAAAATGACAACTTTTCAGGTAAATTTAGAGATCTTTCATCTTTCTTTTCAATTTTCCTATGTTCATCTTTCTATTTAATCAAACTCATTCATCCTTGCTTGTGACATGTGTTATTTATTAGGATTTGTTAATTTTTTATTATAAATGTTTCCACATCAATAAACATTTTATATTCTTTATTTGTATTATTTAAAAAAAATATTAACAGGCATGTACCTTTCAACACCTGTGTTTCTCTTTTTCTTTTTCGAAATCAATAACAATCAACCCAAACGAACCAGTTTGCGCACAGCACCAAAATCAAAGTTTCTTAACTAATATCAAAAACAAAAGAAAATTCCCAATTTCTTTTTTTTTCTTTTATCTTTCTTTTCTGAATCAATAACAATCAAGCAACCAAAACGAACCACACTTTGAGCAAAGCACCAAAATCAAAATCAGAACCTAACACACCAACAAGAAAAAAGAAAGGAAAAGAAAACCCCTAATTTGAAAGGAAAAATGGAGATATAAGGTGGATTGGATGGTTAAGGGAGAATGGAAGAAGAGGAAGGTTGCGGGTTCGATCCCTCTACTAACAAAACTAATATTTGTCAATAAAAAAAAATTGAAAGGAAAAATTGAAACTAGTATTAAAATTGATAGAAAAAAAGTGGAAGAGAAGAGAAAAGAACCTGATAATCTTGTCGAGATAATCCCTCAGAATGGTCTCCCAATAGGGTCCCATGGCGGCGGTGCTTTCCACAACGACGATAAGCCGTTTTGCCGCCATCACGCCGCTGATTCTCAGAAAAAGCAAAAAATGTTAGGTTTTCATCAACTTCTGAACAGTAAAGGTTTCAATTTATACGAGAAATTGAATTAATTGAAAGAATCGTAGTATATTGCAGAGATGGAAAGTCGTAGGGTGCATTCAAGGGATTACCATAACTGCAAAATGAAATGAATTAAGAAAGAAGCGCACACTGTTTTGTTTTTTTCGAATTAATTTTTGGGCGTGGGATGAATGCAGTGGCGGGTGGCCACTGGGCAGTGCTGTGTTCAGTGCCACTCCCGCGAGCATTTTGATTTAAATGTGTCTGAACTCTGAACTCAGAACTCGGAACTCAGAAAGACGTTTGTGTTGACTTCTGTAGTGCCAGTTGTGCCTACAAGGGAGAATTTGGTAAATGACACAATGTTATTAAAAGTTTTTCACTCATGCATTAAATATTAGTTTAATTATTCTGCTGGCATCCATGACTTTTTTACCCAAATAATATAAATAAATATTTATCTAAATAATATAACTTAATTTTTATTTACACAAATAATATAAATCATTATGCAAGATGACAGTTTTATTTATAAAAAAAAACGGACTTTAGAAATCTGTTTCTAAAAAATTGATTTCTAAAATATGTTTTTTTTACCTAGTTTACAAATCAATTCCTAAGTAATCAACTTCTAAGTTAGACTTTTTTTAACTCAATTTAGAAATCATTTATTAATTTTTTATTTTGTTTTTTATTTCTTTTATTTTTTTTGTTTTTTAAAATTGTTTTCATTTTTCCTTTTTAATTATCTATATTTATGTTTAAATTGTTTAAACTGAAAATAATTTTATTTTGAGAACACTTTGTATTTTTTATTTATTTTAATTTTATTTTTGTATTATTGAATTTTAAAAAAAAAATGAGAACACGTTGTAGTTTGAGACCTGTTTTTTTAAAAGAAAAACATGAATAAAATAAAATATTTAACCTAACAAGACGATAAACTATAATAATTTATTTTATAAATATTAAGAATACTTACACATATTCTGTCGAACGTATTCCTTCGTATATTTTACTTTCTAATTCATATTATAATTATTAAATAGATTTATTTTAAAATATTTTACTAAAATGAAATAAGATTTATTTAAAAATTGTTTAATTAAAAAGCAATTTTAAAATGATACTACTACTAACTACTATGAAGATGTGTTGTTACTTGTTACTATAACTTATAACTTATTTGTTATTTTTCACAAGGGTTTGGAATTTTAATTAATATGAGATGGTTTTTGAACTAGTAAGTTCAATTTCAAAAACATTTATATTTTAGCATATTTATTTGAAAACTTAAAATTATAGACTATAGAAGATTTTTTTTTTAATTTGATAGTTTTGAAAAAGTAAAATTATAGTTTAACGCCTAAGGTAATTTAATAGTTTTATAAACTTTCGAAATTTAATAGTTTAACGTGGGTATATTTTATTTACGATGATTGATTTATTTGATTAAGTTTTTAAAATATAAATGAGTTTGTTTAAACTTAAAAAAAAATTTAAAAAAATATTTTTTAATGAGTAGATAAGGGAGGTGTTTGCTTAAATTTATTTCTTGATAAAAATATTTATTTCTAATTTATATTGTTTATTTTTATTTCTTAGTTTAAAAGTTCTTTTGATGCAATAATTGATTGATTGACCATGACTACCAAAAAATATATATATATATATAGAGAGAGAGAGAGACCTTTATATTTTCATTTTATTTGGTTATTAAAATATATATTTGAAACTAAAAAAAACATATGTAACCAACAAGTTGAATTGAACTAAAATATTTAAATTGCAAAATATATATAAAATTACCAATAATAGAACAAAATATTTAAATTTGAAACAATAGAACAAAATTTAAAAAATACAAAGAATATGACATAAACTTAACGTTGTTGGCTTGAGTCTATACGGTGGAAGCAATTTTTCTTTGAATGGTCTGAGATGCGACACATGGAACATCGCTTTGGTTGATCTGATTCTCAAATATCCATTTCGACGTGGATATGAGAGGAGACAGGACGACCCTTAGAATTTCTTTTCTTGTTTGGGTCGAGGTAGATTATTGGCTCGTGAAATGGTGGCCAATACGCTTCGTTGCACAATTCTCCAAACAATCCTTTGTGTACATTGGAGACACTTTCCACTGTATACACAGGATGTATGTAGTTCCTGTACTCATGGTGAGCATGCTTACAACAAGGAACAACATGAGAACAAGGCATGTGCAATTTTTGGAAGTCACACCACCTTTCATCCAGTCTAACCATGAAATTTCCAGCGGGTCGAACCTCTCTCGGGTTTATTGTCTCCTGGACCAAGAATCGTGTGTCGCATCGATCGAACTCAAGAATAATGTGATTATTTGTCTTTCTCTGTGCATCTTCAATGGTCTTGTTTAGTACTTGCATATAAATTTGACCAGATGTAAAAATTGTTGTGACTTCTCTCCCTTTTTTATTGAACAATGCATTACACCTTAGTTATGTTGATTTTACTGGCGCACTTATTAGCAAATTTCTTGATTTCTTGAGTACTGAATTAATCGACACAGCAAAATTAGTGGTCATGTGTCCCCATTATCGGTCATCATCCCATGCGAGAGTCCATTTTTCTTGCAAAATCTCACTAAGCCAATTAATTGCTTGATGACCATTTGTTTCCTCCCTCATAATGTCATAGTAGCAATTGAATGTAGGCTTTATCCTTGCATATGTTGAGTAGTTATAAACGTACAGTTTCAATATTGTGAATAATACAAAATGAAGCGATATTTAATATGAAGAAAAAGAAGTTTAGCCCTCACCCATATTAATAGTTAGTTTTTTTATGTTATTGTACTTGAACCTCCTCATGTAATTTTGTGCAATGTGTCAAATGCAGAACACGTGCACAAAATTATGTGTCATCCACCCACTATCATGTCTTGAGTAGGTACTTTTTATTAACTCATGTCTATCTAAAATCAAACATAGACCATGTTGTGGAGTGACATGCCTTCTTAAATTTTGGAGGAAGAAGAGCCATGCTTCCATTGTTTCATTCTCGACAATAGAAAAGGCTATTGGAAGGATTTTATTGTCGTCATCTTGTGCGACTGTCACAAGGAGGATCTCCTTGTACTTCTGTACAACCATGTTTCATCGACTTGAACCATAGGCTTGCAATATTGAAACCCATCGATACACGATCCAAAACTCCAAAAAAGACTATGGAATTTCACGAAACCCTCTACTGTTTGACCTCCTTGTGGTGGCATTGGCAGTATTTCCTTCTCCACAACCATACCAGGAAAAATTGTTGCATAACTTGCAACAAATCTCGATAAATCATGGAACGATCTTTCCCAGTTGTTGTAGATGTTTTCAATGGCCTTTTTCTTTGTCAACCATGTTTTTCGGTACGTGGTAGTGTATCCTTCAGTGCTTTTGATGTGTGATATCAAGACTGACACTGAAGTTGATGGATCGTTTTCAATCAATGCGTGGATGCTTTTATTGATGAGCATATACGATAACTTTGTATGATCTTGTGAGATTGATGGATTTGAACATGTATGGGATTCATGAAACTTTCTTATTTCCCACTACTTACTTGCAAGGATGTATGATGCCCTACACCCCCAGGCAACACTATCATCATCACAAATGACAATTAACTTTATTGAGTTTGATAGTTGTGTCTTATAGTTAGCTCCTTTACTCACATGATATTGCTGCAAAGCATGTTGTACTTCTTGTTTTGTTAGAAAATGCATCCCTTCAAAAAGGAGTCTCCATCGAATGTTAGACTTCTTCACGATCCAAGCTATTGTTATATTCAGAATCTTCAAATTTAGATTCTTCAAAATTATGCATGTGTGGTGGTATGTAGTATGGTGGTACAGTTCTTATTGGTGAAATAGGCTCAACTTCTTCCACATCATCTCCTAGGGTTGATTGTAAAGAACTTCATCTTCATCCTCACAAATGGGACCAAATTCTTCGTTAAGTAAGCCAGGCTCTGTTGTAAACTTAGGCTCATTTGGTTGGATTTATGAGGTAGACTCTACTATAGGGGTACTCAAATATGGATGAGGTTGATCCTTAGTAACATCAAATGTTTGTGAGTCTAACAAATTGGAGGAAAATGGTGCGTAAAGAAGTTGAGTAAAAGAAGATGTGTTTGGTTCAAATAAATTTTGTTGTGGTTAGGGTAGGAAGTGTATGTAGCTAGATGTTTGCATACAATTCAATGCATGAAAGAATATCACGTTGGAGAACAACAAAAATCATACATTTGACGTCTTCGTCATCAAAAAGTTGCACTATTGTAAACTTAAGCATTTCCCGCCCCACTACATGTGGGTATTGGAATGAAATATCGCATACATGTCTAATGGTTAAAGTCTGAGCCTTTGGTGGATTTTTCTTTCCAAGGATTCAAGTGTGAGGCCTCACTTTGTTTGAAATAACATCGAGTGAGGGTATTGAAATGTATCCCCTTCATCTGTTTTAGTTATTTGACCATTGTAGTGCACTATCCAATTGACAAATGAGGAAGACATGTTGTGATGCAATCCTACCCCCAAGGGTATTGGATAGAAGACTCCAAGAGGATTGAGCTAGAGCTGCTAAAGAAGGCCCTAGGATTCTCATGAACCTCAAGGTAGATTTCTGAGCCCATGGGCCAAGGTTGGGTCCACTCTTCTTTGTAAATATTAGAATAGGTTTTTCCTTCTTTTGAGCCTTGTATTTTGGCCATTCTAGTAGTATAGAGTTTTAGCTTTGTATTTGTGGGCATTTTGAGTAGCCTTTGTAGTTGGGACTTTTTTGTATTTTCATGTATTTTGGCATGGGGGTGAGCTTAGCTATTATAAGGGGGTGTGTAGCTAAGCTCTAGCTTCTCATCTCAAGGAGGTAAGCTTATCTATTAGAGGAGTGTGTATAGCTAAGCTCTAGCTTCTCTAGGAAGCTTCTCAAGGAGGTGAGCATAGTTATTAGAAGGGTGTGTGTAGCTAATCTCTAGCTTCTCAAGGAAGCTTTTCAAAGAAGCTTCTCAAGGAAGCTACCTAGGCTATAAATAGAAACATGTGTAACACTTGTTGTAACTTTGATGAATAAGAGTCTTGTGAGACACACTTCAAAGTTCAACTTCTCTCCCTCTTTGCATCCTTCAATTTTGTGCTCCCCCCCTCCCTCCCTCTCTCTCTCTCTCTTTCTTTTCCTCCATTGAAGCTTCCTCTCTAAGCTTCTTATCCAAGGCACTCTCTTGGTGGTGAAACTTCTTCTTCCATAGCTTATTCCCTAGTGGATGGTGCCTCCTCTCACCTCTTCTCCTTTATCTTGTGCTGCATCTCCATGGTGGAAAATCACCATTGAAGAATCTCATTGAAGCTCAAAGATTCAGCCTCCATAGAAGCTTCACAAGCAAGCTTCCATCAAGTGGTATCAGAGCACAAGAGCTTCAAGTAGGTGCTCCTTCAACCTCCATTAATTTTCAGCTTTACCTTCTCCTCTATTGTTGTTTCTTCATTTTTCTCTATGTATCTCCTCACATTTCTTGTGCTAAATTTTGTTAACATGATTCTCTAGAATTTCCACCGATTAAACTTGCTATAGCTAAATTTGATTTTCTATGGTTCAAATTTCTTGTTCTTGTTCTTGAACCATGAATTAAGTTGAGTTTAGGTTCCTTTGAGTTTTGTCTTGCTATTTTTTGTGGCTGAAACCTAAACCATAAAATTCTTACAAAAACATTAAAGTAGAAGAAAACCTCAAAAATCTAGAGTGACTTGTTCACCTATTGTAGTTTTGTCATAGAAGTCATGTCTAGTCATGACACTTGTCACATAAGATTTCTTATGTTGTGCTGAATTTTATTTTTCTTGTTTCTTTGTCTAACTCATTTGTTCAAGAGTGTATGAAATTCTTTTAGCCTATTATTTGTTTTGAGTCAAATCTTTCATGTTAATTAGTCCTTAACATGTTCATGCAAAATTCTTAGAGAGTCTTTGATTGTGAACCTTTTCTTGAACTTTTAGGTTTTCTTATGATTGTGTCTATTGTGAATTTGAGTTTTGGTGATTGAATTGCTGGCTGAAATGTTGATCCTAAGTGAATATTGAACTCCTAAAACTGTGGTAAAAAATCCTAGTGAGTTCAACATACATAGGAAGGTTGAAAGTAAGCCCAAGGCAATCAATATACCATGCTTAAAAGAAAATCGCTGGTGCTGGCAGCTTGAACATACAAACTTGTAAAAATTACTGAGAATTGGTTAGTTCGAATTTTGACCTGAAATTTTTACTGAATTTTCTAGACATCTGGAAAAAATTTATACAAAAAGAACCAAGTGATTTGGATAAAAGAAAAAATACTAAAAATCACACAATTTGGCAGAAAAATCAGTATCCAGGAAAAAAACAGTGAAAGGGAAGTGTGCTTGTTGTTTTGGCTCAAAATTTATTTTATAATTGGTTCGTATTTTATACCAATCTTAGTTCCTAAATTTAAATTGAAAATTAGTGTGAAAAACATGGGCCAAAGCTAGAGGTTTTTTGAGTCTTTTTTTTATAGTTTTTTTTACTATACTCTAGAGCCATTCTAAGTTTCTCATTGAGTCCAAGCTTGCTTCTATGTCCTTTTCATTGATTTAATTGTTGAATAATCCTTGAAAATTTGTCTTGTTAAAACTCCATTGGTTTAGCTTTCATTTCATTTTTTTTGTCTTTGGTTATTGCTTGTCTCTTTATTTCCTTGTTTGTGAGTTACCATATAGGGAATTGGAAAGGAGGATTGGTGTCATCCCTTGAAGAATTTGAGTCAAGAAGCAAGGGGCTAACCACCTTAAGAGCTATTGGACTAAGAAGCATTCCAAATTGAGTGAATCACCAAAGAGAGAACAACCACCAAAATTGAGGACATTTTGTAATTTTTTAATTTGCAATTTACTTACTTTCATTGCTTTCAAATTTTGTAACAAAAAGGCTTTTCATTGGAAGTAAGTTGGGAGCCTCCAATGTCACCCTACTTCCCTTTGTGAGTAATAATTTTAGGCAATTTTTCCCTTAGAATTGTGAATGTTTTATTGGGAACCTTAAATGTGGTCATCCAAACACTCTTAGGATTCGCCTAGTTTACATTTCTTGCTTACTTTCATAGCTTATTTCCTTTACCTTCCATTGTCTAACCACCTAGATAGTTTACCTTTTACCAATTAGTTTTTACCTTATCTTTCACACCTCTTTAAGTGTTTATTTTGGCTAGTTTCAACCATAGTTTCTTTTACCTTTTGTTTTCAAACCCCCAACAATAAAGAACCACAACTTAGGAACCAACATGAGTCATCATTCAATTAGTGTTAATGGTGAGGGTACTAGTCATAAGGACCCTCTATCTAGAATCTTAGATGAGTTGAGTTCCCTTAAGTTATGGAAAGAAAAACAAGAGAGAAAAGAAAAAGGTAAAAAAAGGGTGGAAGAAATAAGTCAAGATGAAAGAGAGAAAATAAGAGAGGAAGAAAGAAGAAAAATAATGAAAGAAATGAAAAGAGAAAAACATGTCTCCTATAGTAGTCATAACTCTTGCAAGGGCCTAAGTGAAAAACTTTGTGATTATTACGAAGGAAGGCATAGGTCACATCTTAGACCTCACTACCATAGAAGAGAAAAGGAAAGAAAGCCTCAAGAGGCTAACATTAACCTCCCATACTTCCATGGGAAGGACAATGTAAAGGCTAACTTAGTTTGGGAAATAAGGGTAGAGCAACAACTTAAAAAGAAGTCTACGTCAAAATCTTATGGCCCTCACTCTTATCCAAAGAAAGACCAAGGTCAAGGCATCTTAGGGGTGACACCTTCTAAGCCCAAAGATGATAAGGGGAAGTCAATAGAAAAGCAAGCCCCTAAGGCTAGTATGCAAGAGAAAACTAGCTCTATAAAGTGCTTTAAATGTCTTGGAAGATGACACATTACTTCTCAATGCCCCACCACAAAAACCATGATTATGAGGGGCCAAGACATTTATAGTAGCCAAGATAAGGCTACTACTTCACCTTCCTCTAATGAAAGTGAAGAAGCAAAAGGGGAAGAATCTAGTGAAGAAATCTACCCCCAAGAAGAAGGACAACCATTAGTGGTTAAAGAGAAGTGTTAGGAGGTAAGTGTCTCCTCCAATAGATTAGCTAAGAAGGAAACTCATTTTACAATAAAGACAAACATTAAAGAAACTTTCCCTCTTAGACAACCTCCACATTTTCTTTTTTGTAAAAAGACACTTGCTAGCATTGACACACCTCTTGGGCTTGAGTTTGTTCCTCAAGTAAAGAAGTTGTTGGATGAGGGTTTGGTTCGCAAGAGCTTAAATCCTTGTGCTTTGTTGGTGCCCAAAATAGGTATTATTAGGCACCAAGTCCCTAAAATAGGTGGTATGATGAATGTTTTGAGTGGTGCAACCCTTTTTCGTAAAATCACTCGTGCACCTAACATCTTCATGGTGTGTGTACATAGGGACCCGTTAGGTAGGTTTGTTCTTATTTTTGGTTTTAATACAAACTTAGGTGCTCATATGGGACACCTTAAGTTTGTCGTATTTTTTTGTAGGAATAATCAACATGAAAATACAGAAAAAGGTACGCTTTATTGCATTACTTTCCTTAATTTTTTAAATAGTATTCAAGGGGTTCCCATGAACCCTAAGAGAATAAAGGTCATTCCTGATTGGCCCACTCCACCAAGTATAAGGGAAATGTGGGGCTGCCATGACTTAACAAACTTTTACAAAAGGTTTGTCCCATATTTTTATATACTTGTAGCTCCACTCATTGAGTTGGTGAGGAACAATGTTCACTCATAGGAAGATGTCCATGAAAGGGGTTTTCAAACCTTACCCTACTCTAACATACACAACACCACTAATACATATATTTTTATTCTTTTTACAGGTGTCGAGGGAAGGGGCCCAAAATATGAAGAACCTCGGGATTTGAGGTCAAATCCTTTCCAAGGTGGAGGGGATGATGCAATCCTACCCCCCAAAGGTATTGGATAGAAGACTCCAAGAGGATTGGGCTAGAGCTGCTAAAGAAGGCCTTGGGGTTCTCATGAACCCCAGGATAGATTTCTGAGCCCATGGACCAAGGTTGGGTCCTATCTTCTTTGTAAATATTAGAATAGGTTTTTCCTTCTTTTGGGCCATGTATTTTGGCCATTCTAGTAGTATAGGGTTTTAGCCTTGTATTTCAAGGCATTTTGAGTAGTCTTTGTAGTAGGGACTTTTTTTTTATATTTTCATGTATTTTGGCATGAGGTGAACTTAGCTATTATAGAGGGTGTGTGTAGCTAAGCCGTAGCTTCTTTAGGAATCTTCTCAAGGAAGCTTCTCAAGAAGGTGAACTTAGTTATTAGAGGGGTGTGTGTAGCTAAGCTCTAGCTTCTCAAGGAAGTTTTCTCAAAGAAGCTTCTCAAGGAAGTTTTCTCAAGAAAGCTTCTCAAGGAAGCTACCTAGTCTATAAATAGAAGCATGTGTGACACTTGTTGTAACTTTGATGAATGAAAGTCCTATGAGACACACTTCAAAGTTCCACTTCTCTCCCTCTTTTATTCCTTCAATTTCGTGCTCCCCCTTCTCTCTTTCTTTTCCTCCATTAAAGCATCCTCTCAAAGGCTCATCTTGGTGGTGAAGCTCCTTCTTCTATGGCTTATTCCCTAGTGGATGGCGCCTCCTCTCACCTCTTCTCCTTTGTCTTCCGCTACATCTCCATGGTGGAAAATCACCATTAAAGGACCTCATTGAAGCTCAAAGATCCAACCTCCATAGAAGCCCCACAAGCAAGCTTCCATCAAGTAACCTTGTGTTGATTTTTGTCAACCATGACAAAGGCTTCCGGTAGATCTGTAGCGGACTCCTTTGATGATGGTGAATCAGATGATGTAGAGTCAGAAGATTGAGCTTCTTCTTCTAGAATGGAAGTTACTGTCCTATCTTGCAACGATTTCCTTCTCCTATCGGCACTGTTCCTTCTTAAAGTAGCTTCAAATTCCAAGTCCAGAGGAACTAAATTACTTGTAGGAGATCTATGCATACAAAATACTGACAGGAACATCGGTTATCCAATTCAAGAAGAAAACAAATATAGACAACACAAGTATTCACAAATAATCAAAGAATAACAGATAGACACTTAAAGAACTGAACTAAACTTTCCAAATAGAAAGAAGGTCCCCGGCAAGGGCGCCAAAAACTTGTTCGACGGTCGGCAAGTGCACCGGATCGCGTAAGTAGATGAATACCGGGTATCAAACTCTCGGGGAACTTGTTTTACTTGGTAAAGTTGTGGTTCAATAAATAAGTGCCTTTGGATGAAAGTTTGGTGCGTGGTATGGACAAGTATGCAACTAAACTATTCAACAGTAAATCATGTGAGTAGTGGTGTGTGAAGACAGATAAAGAACGTGTTGGTCTTCCTACTGGATGACTGATGTTATTAAAGATGGTCTCTACCTAACAATGTTTCTGTGGTCTATGATGTCTCCTGGACTGCTAAACCCCGATGTCTCATGCATGTTTAGCCTAATCCTAGTCAAGCATCATCCTCAGATCCCACTTTTTGGACTAAACCTGACCAGAATCGCATTAAGACATACATACCAACAACTAGGTTACTGTACCCCGATCCCTCGTGACAATACGATAAACTAGCTTCGTCCTATCAAGTTCTAAGGATCAAACCATTTCCCAATGTTGAGTGACCCTAACTGAGCATGCATTTACGTGATCAAGGCAAAAGCATACTAACATGAAATACTAATAGTACAAAGAACACATAAAACATCATCAGATAGATATAAAAGTATTTACATCAAATACCCCATAGGAAGAACCAACTGAGGATTTAGCTCTCCATAGCAGGGAGGCTTCTTTTACAACCAAGAGAAGAGAAAGTGAAAGATTGAAGAATTAAAAGTAGTGGGGATCTCTCCTCCACCTCTAGAAACCTCACAATCACTCAAAATCTCCTCCAATGTTTCGCAAGATAGCTTCCTTTTCAAGCTCAGTTCTCTCCAGTCTCTCCACAGCCAAAAACTCCATAAAAAACTCAACAACCCTTTCAATTTTGAGATTCAGCTTTAAATAGGCAATTCTGTTGGGAGGCGCACGCTTAGCGGTAGATAGCCTCACTTAGCACGTGTAAGTAACTTCTGGCTTAATGCTAGTCATGCTCGCTCAACCTGGAAGTTCAAGCAGTGCGCTTAGCTAATTGATTCTCGCTGAGCGCATCATGACAACTCATCTACTTCTAGGATCTTCTGCCGCTTAGCCATGAACTGCTGCGCTTAGCGGATGGCTCGCTAAGCCAGAGAATTGGCTTAGCGAGCGGCTCAAAATTAGCACTTCCACCAAACTTGCCTAATTAGCCTGAAATTGAAAAGAAATGATCATTAAATACACAAAATGGGGATACTTAGTACTTATTACCTATATTTAACAAAAAGTAATTACAACACTACAAAATGACCATAAATGGGAGGAGTTATATACAATTTACACAAGTTTCTTTCACAAAAGTTAGTCATATTATTTGACTAACATTTTGTCACAAAAGTACTTATGTTGTGCTGAATTTTATTTTTCTTGTTTCTTTGTCTAACTCATTTGTTCATGAGTGTATGAAATTATTTTAGCCTTTTAGTTTATTTGAGTCAAATCTTGCATGTTAATTAGTCCTTAACATGTTCATGCAAAATTCTTAGAGAGTCTTTGGTTGTGAACCTTTTCTTGAACTTTTAGGATTCCTTATGATTGTGTCTATTGTGAATTTGAGTTTTGATGATTGAATTGCTGGCTGAAATTTTGATCCGAAGTGAATATTGAACTCTTAAAACTGTGGTAAACAAGCCTAGTGAGTTCAACATACATAGGAAGGTTGAAAGTAAGCCCAAGGCAATCAATATACCATGCTTAAAAACTTCGAAGTCTAAAATTGTTGGTGTTGGCAGCTTGAACATACAAACTTGTAAAAAATACTAAGAATTGGTCACGGCGAATTTGGAGCTGAATGTTTTACTGAATTTTCTAGACATATGGTAAAAAACTATAAAAAAAGAACCAAGTGATTTGGATAAAAGGAAAAAATACGAAAAATCACACAAGTTAGCAGAAAAATCAGTATCCAAGAAAAAAAAAGTGAAAGGGAAGTGTGCTTGTTGTATTGGCTCAAAATTTGTTCTGTAATTGGTGCCTATTTTATACCAATCTCAGTTCTGAAATTTCAATTGAAAATTAGTGTGAAAACAATTGCCAAAACTAGAGGTTTCTTGAGTTTTTTTTTTTATAGTTTTTTTACTCTACTTTAGGTCATTCTAAGTTTCTCTTTGAGTCCTAGCTTGCTTCTATGTCCTTTTCATTACTTTAATTGTTGAATAATCCTTGAAAATTTGTCTTGTTAAAACTCTATTGGTTTAGCTTTCATTTCATTTTTTTGGTCTTTGGTTATTGCTTGTCTCTTTGTTTCCTTGTTTGTGAGTTGCCATATAGGGAATTGGAAAGGAGGATTGGTGCCATCCATTGAAGAATTTCAGTCAAGAAGCAAGGGGCCAACCACGTTAAGAGTTATTGGACAAAGAAGCACTCCAAATTGAGTGAAACACCAAAGAGAGAATAGCCACTAAAATTGAGGACCTTTTTGTAATTAGCAATTTATTTGTAATTGGACACTTGTATGTTTACCTTCATTACTTTCAAATTTTGTAACAAAAAGGCCTTTCATCGGAAGTAAGTTGGCAACCTCCAATAGGTCACCCTACTTCCATTTGTGTGTAATAATTTTAGGCAAATTTCCCTTTGGATAGTGAGTGCTTTATTGGGAACCTTAAATGAGGTCACCCAAACACTTTTAGGATCCGCCTAGTTTACATCTCTTGCACTTAATTTCTTGCTTATTTACATAGCTTATTTTCTTTACTAGTTTCATGTAGTTTATCTTGTTATTGCATAATACTTTTTTCTTGCTTATCACGCTTATCTTGATTTCTTTTAAACCCTAGCTTTTACCTTTTTCAAACCCCCAACAAGAAAGGCCCACAACTTAGGAACCAATATGAGTTATCATTCATCTAGTGTTAATAGTGAGGGTACTAGTCATAAGGACCCTCTATCTAGAATCTTACATGAGTTGAGTTCCCTCAAGTTATGGAAAGAAAAACTAGAAAGAAAAGAAAAAGGAAAAGAGAGGGTAGAAATAAATCAAGATGAGAGGGAACAAATAAGGAAAGAAGAAAGAAGGAAAATACTAAAAGAGTTAAGAAAAGAAAAATATGCCTCCTATAGTAATCATGACTCTTGCAAAAGCCTAAGTGAAGAACTTTGTGACTATTATGAAGGAAGGCATAGGTCACATCTTAGACCTCACTCCAATAGGAGAGAAAAGGAAAGAAATCCTCAAGAGGCTAACATTAACCTCTCATACTTCCATGGGAAGGACAATGTAGAGGCTTACTTAGATTGGGAAATAAGGGTAAAGCAACAACTTAGAAGGAAGTCTACTTCAAAATCTTATCGCTCTCACTCATATCCAAAGAAAGACCAAGGTCAAGGCATCTTAGGGGCGGCACCTTCTAAGCCCAAAGATGATAAGGGAAAGACAATAGAAAAGCAACCCCCTAAGGCTAATATGCAAGAGAAGACTAGCTGTATAAAGTGCTTTAAATGTCTTGGAAGAAGACACATTACTTCTCAATGCCCCACAAAGAAAACCATGATTATGAGGGGCCAAGACATTTATAGTAGCCAAGATGAGGCTACTACCTCACCTTCCTCTAGTGAAAGTGAAGAAGCAAAAGGGGAAGAATCTAGTGAAGAAATCTACCCCCAAGAAGAAGGACAACCATTAGTGGTTAAAGAGAAGTGTTAGGAGGTAAGTGTCTCCTCCAAGAGATTAGCTAAGAAGGAAACTCATTTTACAATAAAGACAAACATTAAAGAAACTTTCCCTCTTAGACAACCTCCACATTTTCTTTTTTGTAAAAAGACACTTGCTAGCATTGACACACCTCTTGGGCTTGAGTTTGTTCCTCAAGTAAAGAAGTTGTTGGATGAGGGTTTGGTTCGCAAGAGCTTAAATCCTTGTGCTTTGTTGGTGCCCAAAATAGGTATTATTATGCAACAAATCCCTAAAATAAGTGATATGATGAATGTGTTGAGTGTTGTAACCCTCTTTTGTAAAATCACTCATGCACCCAACATCTTCATGATTCGTGTACATAGGGACTCATTAGGTAGGTTTGTTCTTATTTTTGGTTTTAATACAAACCTAGGTGCTCATATGGGACACCTTAGGTTTGTCGTACTTTTTTGTAGGAATAATCAACATGAAAATACAGAAAAAGATATGTTTTATTGCATTACTTTCCTTAATTTTTTAAATAGTATTCAAGGGGTTCCCACGAACCCTAAGAGAATAAAGGTCATTCCTGATTGGCCCACTCCACCAAGTATAAGGGAAATGTGGGGCTTCCATGACTTAACAAACTTTTATAAAAGGTTTGTCCCATATTTTTCTATACATGTAGCACCACTCATTGAGTTGGTGAGGAACCTTCACTACAAGAAAAATAACCTATGCCTACGGATGCTTTTTTGCTACAAACATAAATTAGTGTAGGTAAATCTCAAAAATATTTTTACCTACAACTGACTAATGTAGGTAAAACTCAACCACTTGTACTAACCATTATTTGGTGTAGGCAAATTCATTAAAACTAAAAAAATACTTCTACCTACAACTATGTTGTGTAGGTAAAACTCCAAAAAACTTGTGCCTATAGTTGATTAGTGTAGGTAAAACTCAAAAGAATTACTACCTACAAGCGCCCCTTTGACTATGAACCAAAACAAGCGCCCCTTGTAAAAACTCATAATACACTATCTGGACCACAAGGCGATAAAAACATTGCGCAGGTTTGGTAATTGGAAATAACCCGAACCAAACGGTCACACATGACCGAAGAAACAAATAGGCAGAGTGATCTGATATAATAAGCTATTTTTCACGCACCATTTAACCACTCTCTAAAACCCCCCTTCTCCGATTTAAGCTCTTTCCGGTCCCAATTTTGCAGATTCGACCGATCTCGCAACAGGTTTTTTCGTATTCCCTTACTTGATCTCGCAATTTGCTTTTCATTTTCATTTGCCGGATTGATTCCTCGATTGTGCGCTCATTTGTTAGTTCTTTTTTTTTTCCTCTCAATTTTTTGGAATATTGTGATGATTTATGAATCTGCCTTGAAAATTATGACGCAGCGTAATGTGCCCTTCTTGATTGGTTTCTTTTTTCTGCCATTTCGGCAGTGTTTAAGGTTCTAGAAAAGGTTTCAGACCAAAGCATAGAGGTTTTAGGTTTTTATAGCGCCAGTTCTTTTCACTTGTGGCATTAGGGTTTTTGTGACGTTTGGTTGAAGACTTTCTGTCTCCATGGATCTTTTTGACCTTAATTCCGCTGAAATGCTGAAGTTCTACTCTGTAAGTTTAATTTCTTCTCTTCTGACTTTTGTTAATAAAAAATAGTGGTGGTTGATTCGTTTCGGTGTAGCCTATCTTTATATGAATTTCCAAATTCCAAAATCTCTGTTTTGGTTCCATTTTACACATCTTCGAACCTCTTGTTAGTGTATTGTGTTTTACGCTTTATATTTCTATGAAAACGTGTATTTCTTTACTGATTTCAGTAAATAACACAGTTTTCTTTATTGACATCAGTGTATGCTTATGCTTGTTTTCTGACTTTAACTTTGGATTTGAGTGGTCATCATTGTTAGTTATAAATTACATGAAATTTGATTATGTTTATTATAGCTACAAAATTCATATGAATTGCCATCCAAATTGCAAAATGAACAAACATTCTTATATAGATTAGTGGAGGCACCTATTAGTTAGGTAATAGATGATGAAGTTATGACAGTTCTATTTAATCATCCGTTAGTTTTTAGAATTTAAGAAAGTTAAGATGATTTATGAAACCTCTGGTTCCATTCTACACCAATTTATGTTCCCTACACCCAAACTCTTTTCCAAATTTCACTCCCCAGAGTCCCTGAAATTGAAACATCCAGAAATTGTTCAATAGTATTAAATATTTTCACAAAATAATTACCCCTATAAAATGTGACCAAATTTTAAACTTATAAGAACTTTTGTTCACCTTCTCTTTATTTCATTCAAAATTGCTGCCCACTTTCAAAACTTAGAACCCTTGCTTCTTCTTATTTTCCTCTCAATCTTCTTTCTTTTCTCTCTCACTCCGTGTTCTTCTTTCTCGCAGTAGGTAAGCAAGTTCACACTCCAAATTCCATTTCGAAACTTCACCAGGCTCAACGCTCGACGCTTTTTTTTCTCTCTCTCTCAATCATTCACTGTTATGCGAGATTGAAAAAAAAGACAGTGAGTTTTGAGCGTAATGCAACTCTAAATGATGTCTTCTAGCAGCGTTTCACCAAAACCCCCACTCTCGTCAATGGCTTTTCCAACCTCTACGCCATGGTAGTACTCTTCACTTTCACTTTTAGGGATTGCTTTGCTTTTATTTTCTCATTCAATTGTTTTGTCTTGTTGTTATTGTATATTGTGATGTCTTATTGTAGGAGGTGGATCCTATTATTGAGCATGAGGACATGGGTGGCGCTGATGGGATGGACTCCTTGTTCTCCGAGCTCGCCGGCGCGATTCCCGTGATTGATGAGGCCATGAGCTTTGCACAGATGTTGAAGTAAGAATACCGTGACAACTAACAATTCAGTGTAGTGCATGTTTGTTTTATTGTTGCAAACGGACTTTTGGGGACAAAATGAGGTTTTGCTAAAGCATCCAGATTCCTTCCTTTTCCAAAACGGAGTTTGTGAATCATTAGATTTACCTTGGAATTCATGCACCGCTTTTTGAACGGACATCCAAACATGCTCTCAAGTCTTGCTCAACTTGTTTTTGATTCCTGTGTGTAATGTTTGTGATAAGATTTGTAAAGCTGATAGATTTAGGTTTGAGGTGTGCGAGAGAGAAAGGGGAATGATGGATGGTCGGTAGGTATGGACTAGTGATTGTATGTAGTGCATGCTTGGAAGCTAGTTATAAAGGGAAAAAAGTGTCAATTTGGCTTTAGAAACGTGGAAGTTGTTAACTGTGACAATTCAATATTGCTTAACTTGTTTTGGGGGCGTGTAATTAATGTCTGTGACTGGGCCAGTGGATTGGTTTAGGTTTGAAGTGAGCAAAGAGGAATGATGGTTGATTATGGATTGGTGATTATTGTATTTAATTAATCAATCAGAATTGTTATCAATGTTTTTGAAAAGGAAAATTATCAATGGATGCCACTACCCCAATTAATACTTAGAAAGATAAAGGGAAAGAAGAGAGAAACTATAGATATGATGCGATAGGGAGAGATTAAGGGAAATTACAAGTGTTGATAGAGTGTATGATATGTGAAGGAAAGACAGTGAGTTTTGAGCGCAGTGCAACTCTAAATGACGTCGTTTGATTTAATTTCTGTGTTTTGATTGGATTTTAGGGCTATTGCAACGGAAGGAACAAAAAACAGAGTCTCATTACTGACTATACACTCAAAGTAAGTGACTTTTCATACTCAACATTATGTTTAAGGTTAGGGAGAGAATAGGACCTCTTGTTCTTAGATATTTTTCAAAAAATTAATAATTTTTTTATTGTAAATAATTTTAATATATTAAATTAAATTGGCGTGATAGACAAAAATAATTATTTCTAATTTCTGGACTAACGACTTTGATTTTGTTATAAAAAATCACATATTCACTGTTTGCTATATGAATAGATATTGAGGCTTGATATTTGCAAAGATACCATTGTGGGTGATGAAATGCAGAGAGGTGTATCTGGTGGCCAAAAGAAGCGTGTATCCACGGTAATAACTAATTTGCTCTTCTAATTTTTCATTTTTATTCTACTGAGTCTGGGGTAGTTGAAAATGTAATAACTAAGAGTCAAAGTACAAATCTTTTTGACATAGATACTAATTGTTTCAAGAGAGATCTTTTGTGTTTTGGAACCACTTTCATTCTAAGAAGCATTATAAGTTATAATTCTTAATTTTGAAAAGAAGAATCTATCTAAACGGATTTCTGTTTTTTCCTTTTACCTACTAATCATAGCAAATTTCCTTTATAGCAAAATTGTCCAAATATAGCTTGCTTATTCTTTGAAAATGTGTTATATTGCCATTATGTATAAATTCTGTTTATGTTACTCTAGCTTTTATAATATGTTAATTTGTGTGTGCTTGTCTCTATGAAGTCAGGACACTGCATTTTGATACCTGTGGAACTGCAAAGAGTACTTGGATAAGGTACACACATTTGGTTTCTTCCCATTCAATTGGATCTTTCTAACACAGAAGTGAACTGCTTAGTAGTTTGGTTTCCTCTCTTTGTTTTTTTAGGCAGTTCACATTATCCTGACAACTAATAATGATCCACTAGGTCAAGCTTTAGCGGAAGAGCTGGCACGGCGCCTTGGGCGAGTAAGGTTGTATATCCTGTCATTTATTTTCCATGTTAAACAGTCTGTAAGTACCAAATATAATGTCAATAATCAAGGTTCAAGACACATATTCATGGTACCTCAACTACTTAATGTATTATTAGGTTCATGCATGCAAAGGTGTCCATATCTAACTAATAAATCAAAATGTGAACCAAATTTGGCACTCTAATAATGGTTCATAAAGTTTATTGGATCTAAGGGATCTAAGGATAGGTTATGCATTCTGTTCTTTTCCAACACTTGAGGCTTGTGAAATAATAAATGTTCACTTTTTCTTTACTTTTTCAATTGTGTCATGTACTTTGCATTTGTCTACTTATTGTAGTGCCAACTGAATTCAGAAATATTGATGAGTGATTATTTACTTTATGTACTGATGGGCTGCTTGCATTTTATTTAGGGAATAGAGGCTGCAAGGTAGCTGGAATCTGAAGGCATACAGACACATTTAACCTTTGTCTACAGGTAGTTTTTTTTAAAATATTTTACAGCAAGCTCTTGAGCTTAATACATGAAGGATTCTGATTAATGGGGTACTGAGATTCCACTTGTACCATCTAAAGGGTACTCAGATTATTGTTGTAAAAAGTTGTTTGTGACATAAATGGGTTTCATTTTCTTTTGTGCCTACCTGCCTTATTTAGTCCACGATTTTATAGGCTAGCCTGTGGACCAAGAATAAACAATGAAATGTAAAAACTAATAATAAGTGAACTAAAAATTTGAAAATTTTATAACTTATATTTTTTATTTTTAATTGATTAAATTTCAATATACAGTAAATATATCAATGAAACACAAGTCTGTTTAGTGGGTGTGGTAAAAGAAAAATAGAAAAAGAATGTTATGTAGGACAACTCTGTTTAGTTGGAAGTGTCAATGAGAAAAATATTGGAACAAAAATTAAAAAAGAAAAAATAAAAAATAGAAAAAAATTAGAGGACTAAAGTAGGATGACAAAACTTTTTTGTCATAGAGCCCATTTCAGTTGGTTTACTCCAAAACTTTTTTGTACCTAAGTTAGAGTACCCGTGTACCCCATTTTTAGAAATATTTATTTATTTGCTGATAGAAAAAACGTAGGAATGACAATTTAGAACCATATTCAATGAATACCTATAAAAATTCTCACAATATATACGATATATATACCAATCAAATGAGTTAAGTTCTAATGAGTAATTACTTAAGCATATTCAATGTCTTACTATCTTTAGAGTTTCTTTAATGATGTCTTAGCATATTTTGAAAGTTCAAAATCAAATTAATTCTTAACAATAGGTTCAGGTCATGTAGATCTCTACATTGTTTCCTTTTGTTATTTTCTTTTGGTTCTTTTGTTGTTGTCTTTAATTTATACTTCCATAAAGCTTTTGTGGACATTTCTAACTTTCGCTAGTAATTGGTGTAAATTAGGATCCAAAAGCCTTGGTCAAGACTCATTCATGTTTGTTCCTAATGAGGAAAACTTGTTGTCACATTCCCAGGTGTGCTCTTCAATTCTGCAAGTCCCCGTCCCTGCAAAGATGCTATGATTTGAATTTTAACATCAATGGGTATCATCATTCAGTTGTTGTTGTTGTTGTTGTTGTTGTTTTTCTTTACAGAGAAAGATGGTTCAGTGATGCATGGACTGGAAAGTCTATCTTGAACAACCAACCTTTGTATCTGCTATCAAATCTTTCTTTTATAATAAGGATGGAGGGAATCATAAATGGCACTCTTCAATCCTTATTTTGTTACCTTAAATAAATGAATAACTAAATGTTAGATGCTAGACACAGTAGTGTACCTTCTATCATATTTGTATTTCTTTGTATTGTGGAATAACTTTCACGTGCATGTGCCTAAAGTAATTGGTTATGTCTCAGTGAATTGAAACATTCAAAGTAATACATATATTTTCCTTCTATATACTTATATGGCTATTTGCTTCCACTGGGATGTTTTGCAGCTTTCTTATTTTTTCTTGGATCTCCTTGATTTGGATGAGGAGGCTGGCATGATCCAGAAGTCAACTAACCAAATTGATCAAAATGAGAATGCTGAAGAACAAGCTAATGCTGAGTCAACTAACCAAACTCTTATGCCAGGTAAATACAATGTAAATATTATTATTATTATTATTATATTTTGAATTGCAGATTCTAGTTCGGTTAACACTTAATTCTGATGAGAATAATTAATTAATTAATTAATTTGAATTGCAGATTTCATGAAGCCAGCTCACAATCAGTACGTTTACCGCCACGCCAATGGGTATATACTATTCATTCATTCTTTTGAGATTCTACTTGGAATTGAATTGTGTTGATATTTTTTTTCTTCTTTTTTTAATTCTCTATAATTGTTGTTGTTACCTTAAAGCTTGAGTGTGATTGGGTTGGCTCCTTCCCACATTGCTTTCAAGAATGAAGGTGGAATCACAGCCGTTGATTTCAATGTTGGAAAGTCTGATCGCAGTAGGATAAAAGTCACTGGAAAGCAGAAGAAGGTACATATTTTTCTCAAGTTTGAATTTTCACACTCTCCTCTCTGTTTCTGGATATGTATGAAGAAATAGTAAAGCTAATTCCTGCCTGATTCCTATTGTTTTTTGGTGCAAAATTGAAAAATACTTTCATATTAGTGACATTACTTTTAAGACTAGAAGTCTAGAATGAATGGCTTTGTCGTTGTTAATGATATCCTTTCATTATTTCTCCAAGTGAATTGAGTTGCAAATTTTAGCAATTAATAATTAAACTTGTAAGCATTAGGCACTTAACCAGCTCACGGTTGTGATATTGGTGCATTCATTGGTAGCCATTTCCTTGGTTTATAGTCTCCTATTTTGTTCTCTGGAGCTGTGGCTACGTCATTTTTTCTCTTGAGTTTTTACTAACCCTAATAGTTCACCATTCTTTGAAAAGAAACTAGAGATGCAGCTTTTAAACCCGCTCCTCTGGTTCAGAAGCCAATTTCTTCGATCTTGGAGAAAATTCGGCAGAGGAAATTGGAGATTTTACAGAAGTAGGTTGATTTGCGTTAAGATTGTTGTTGTTCATTGGGGTATGGATAAAATAAACATTTGTTTGTTTATTTTGGTCTATGGTGTATATGAATCTACATTTAATACGCATATTATGTACTTCTATCTCAAATTGAAAAGCGATTAATTTCCTTAATATTATTGCATGTGGACATCCATATATTGATTTTTATGCTTTCGTATGAGATTGAAATGATAATTAATGCCAGTCTGTAATACATTGTTCTGGTCATCATACAAGGGGATTTGTGGGCTCTCATTCGCAAACAAGGGACATCTTCTTCACATTGTTGGACATAATGGGGTAGCATACGGGGTTAATACTGAAACAGGAGAGCTTTTAAAAATTATATGACATTTACCTACAGAAGACCGTAGGTACAAGTAAATTGACTTTTACCTACAGTTAGAGATTATAGGTATAAATTAATATCCTTTACCTACACATTTGAAATAGTAGGTGTTACCTATAGTGATAGTTAAATTTGGCTGTAGGTAAAAATATATCCGTAGGTAAAGCCTATAGTGACAGACTATTAGTTGTCACTGTATACCCCCTCAAAGTTGACTCAAAAAATGTCTGTAGGACAAAGTCCTTTATACATCTACCTACGGATTTTGGACTTCTAGTGATAGATTTTGACTGTAGGTAAAAGTCATTTTTTTGTAGTGCTTGTTCCCTCATGGGAAGATGCCCAGGAATGGGGTTTTCAGACCATACCCTACTCTAACATATCCAACACCACTAATATATTTGTTTCTATTCTTTTTACAGGTGTCAAGGGGGAGGGGATGATGCAATCCTATCCCCAAGGGTATTGGATAGAAGACTCCAAGAGCATTGAGCTAGAGCTGCTAAAGAAGGCCCTAGGGTTCTCATGAACCTCAGGGTAGATTTCAGAGCCCATGAGCCAAGGTTGGGTCCACTCTTCTTTTTAAATGTTAGAATAAGTTTTTCCTTCTTTTGGGCCTTGTATTTTGGCCACTCTAGTAATATAGGGTTTTAGTATTGTATTTCAGGGCATTTTAAGTAGTCTTTGTAGTAGGGACTTTTTTGTATTTTCATGTATTTTGGCATGGGGATGAGCTTAGCTATTATAGGGGGGTGTAGCTAAGCTCTAGCTTCTCATCTCAAGGAGATGAGCTTAGATATTAGAGGGGTGTGTGTCGCTAAGCTCTAGCTTCTCAAGGAAGTTTCTCAAGGAAGCTTCTCAAGGAGGTGAGCTTAGTTATTAGAGGGGTGTGTGTCGCTAAGCTCTAGCTTCTCAAGGAAGCTTCTCAAAGAGATTTCTCAAGGAAGTTTCTCAAGGAAGTTTCTCAAGAAAGCTTCTCAAGGAAGTTTCTCAAGAAAGCTTCTCAAGGAAGTTTCTCAAGGAAGCTACCTAGGCTATAAATAGAAGCATGTGTAACACTTGTTGTAACTTTGACGAATGAGAGTCTTGTGAGACACACTTCAAAGTTCAACTTCTCTCCCTCTTTTCCTCTTTCAATTTCATGCTCACTCCTCCCTCTCTCTCTCTCTTTCTTTTCCTCCATTGAAGCTTCCTATCTAAGCTTCTTATCCAAGGCACTCTCTTGGTGGTGAAGCTCCTTCTTCCATGGTTTATTCCCTAGTGGATGGTGCCTCCTCTCACCTCTTCTCCTTTATCTTGTGCTGCATCTCCATGGTGGAAAATCACCATTGAAAGACCTCATTAAAAATCAAAGATCCAGCCTTCATAGAAGCTTCACAAGCAAGCTTCCATCATGTTGTGTAATAGAAAAAGAAATAGGACAAAGTGCTTGTGTTTGCAAAGTTGGAAGAAAGTAATAGAGAAAGAAAATGTTGTGCGGATGTATTAAATGAAGGTGAATATGACTTCTATATATAGGGGTCAGGGTTAAGGGTTTATGACCTAGGGTTAGGGTTGGAATCATTTGGATCTCCTTGCGTAAAGCTAAAGTGTCTCTAATGCACAGACAAAAAGAAAAAGTGTCTAGCAAAAAGCATTGGATTCCTTGACCTAAGTTTAGGGTTAAGGTTTAGGGTTTAGTTATTATATTAGGGTTAGGTTTTTCTATGTAGGTATATAGTTCATGGTTAGGGTTAAGGGTTTACGACCTAGGGTTAGGGTTTGAAGCATTGGATTCCCTGACTTGATTTGATAAGGATGAAGTTATGAACCCGTGAGTGAGGGAAAAAAGAAGAAATGAAGTTGTGAATGCTAGCTAACTGCTAACTGTTGTGTGAATATTGAATAGTTTATTCATATAACAACTTTTTTTTATTAAAAATAATTTCAAGGAAGAAAGATCATGGAAAAGAAGTTCTTTCTCCTCTTAATAATATGGTTTAGTTATTATTAGGGTTAGGTTTTTCGGTGCAGGTATAGGGTCCTGGGTTAGGGTTTGAAGCATTGGATTCCCTAGCGTAAAACAAAAGTATCTCTAATGCACTAGGCTAAAGCAAAAGTGTCTCCAACAAACATATGGACCGAGGTCGAGAATGAGGGCAAAAACAAGGAAAAATTACAAAAACTTCAAGATTTTAATCCATGGGAGTAACTTTTGGAGCTTAGACTGTTATGTGTATAAGCTATTTTTGTTAAAATAAGGTTTCATTCATGTAGTTTTCATGTCAATGAAATCATTAAGACAACTTTCGGGTCTTGATTTGGCCCTTAAACGCATTAATGAAGTGGCCAAAAATAAGGAAAAATTACTAAAAGTTCAAGATTTCAATCCATGAAAGCATCTTTTGGTACTTAGATTGTTATTTGTATTACCTATTTTGGTTAAAATATGTTTCATTCACATAGTTTTGTGTCAATGAATCCATTAAGACAACTTTTGTATCTCAATTCGACTCTCAAATGCATTAACAAAGTGGCCAAAAAGAAGAAAAAATTACTAAAACTTAAAATAAACAATTTGTACTTCAAACTTTTGGCATTAAAAAGCACACATGACGACTACAAATCATTAAATAATAAAATAGAAATAAAATAAATTGCGGGTGGGGGTGGGTTCTTAAAAACTCGATTCAAGGTTCATTGCTTCATCAAGGTATTCATCCAAATCCTCCAAATTCAAAGAGCTGGCAAAAATTGGTGGTGGATGTGCACATGTTTAGGTGGGTGATGTAGCTCCATGTAGAGCTTGTAGGCCTTGGATTTTCTTCATCAATGGAGTCATTTGCTTCTTGAAGATCAATGACAGCGGAATGGAGAAGGAGGAAAGATGATTGGAGATGCCACTTCAAGGAGAAGATGAGTCAAGAACAAGCTCACCACCATAGAAAGCAATAGACAAGAGCTTGAAGGTAGGAGAAGATGAGTGGAAGGAGAGGGAGAGAGGGGGGCACGAAATTTATGCCTCAAATAAGGTCTGAACTTTGAAGTCTAATTTCTCAAATGATAAAAGTTCAAAAAATGCATACACAAGGCCTCCATTTATAGCCTAAGTGTCACACAAAATTGGAGGAAAATTTGAATTTCTATTCAAATTTCACTTGAATTTGAATTTGAATTTGTGGAGCCAAAACTTCACTAATTATAATTAGTGAATTTCAGCTATGGTTCAGCCCACTAATCCAAGATCAAGTCCAAGATTCTCCACTAAGTATGCTTAGGTGTCGTGAGGTATGTAAAGCATGAAGGACATGCACAAAGTTTGACTATATGATGTTACAATGGGGTGTAGCAAGCAAATGCTCACCTCCCCCTTAGGCTGGTCCAAAATTTAATTGGATTGGGCTTCTCCCAATTCAATTAAATTTTTCTCCCAACACACACATCAAAAAGTGCACTTAATGCATGTGAAATTACAAAACTACCCCTAATACAAAAACTAGTCTAAGTGCCCTAAAATACAAGGGCTGAAAAATCCTACATTACTAGGGTACCCTCCCTACACTATCGAGCCCTAAATACAAGGCCCAAATATAATAAAACCCTAATCTAATATGTACAAAGATAAGTGAGCTCATACTTAGCCTATGGGCCCAAAATCTACCCTAAGGCTCATGAGAACCCTAGGACTTTCTCTTGCATCTCTAGTCCAATCTTCTTGGAGTCTTCTATCCAATACCCTTGGAGGTAGGATTTCATCAGTGGGTGTGTCTGTAGTGGTCATATATAACTTAAGGCATGTAAGGTTGGAGAGTTGCCTGAACATAGAAAACATAGTCATTACATCATCATCATCGTGCAGTATGCATGCCCTGTACTAGACATAATCACCAACAAATGATATAGGTAATAGAAAATATATATCTTTGACCATTTGGTAGACTAATCTTGTTTCCAATAGCTTGTTTCAGGCATCAAGTGACATTTTGTTGTCAAGTTGAACAATATTTGGTGAATCGCTTACAAACGATGAACCATGTTTAGTTGTTGTGATGGGGTCATTGTAATACGCAATCGTATTGACTGATGATGAAGTCATGGTTTAGGGTTTAGGGTAGTAGTAACGTTTTTGATTGAGATGATGGATCAGATTGTCTCAGTGCAAACTATATTTATAATTCTTAATGGCTTGTCACATACACTTAAAAAAGAACAGTCAAGATCTCACCGACAAAATTAATGGCCTAGATATCACCTATTGGAGCAATGCACATTGAAAAACCAAGACCCCTTGACAAAATCAATGACCTATATATCACCAATTGGAGCAACGCACGTTGAGCGACCAAGATCCCATCGAATGAATTGAGTTATGTTAGATTTTTTTCTATAAATTCAATGCATGTATTGTCATCATATACACTAACTTAGACTCACTTTCTATAATTCTTATATATCCCTTTTTAATTGAATGTGGAGAAGTATGTAATACATTCTTCTTCTTTGGAAACAACACCTTCATAGATGTGGAGAAGTATGTAATACATTCTGTTTAATTGAATGTTAATTATGTTTTATGATTTACAAATATTGATGTTGTTATTATTTTGATTTCTATAGGGAACAAACGATGTAATCCAATCAAATGCTCAAGCTATGCGTTCTCTAGATCCCATAATTAAATCTTTATTGGTTCAAGCTGGATTTTCATATGTTGCAAAGCCCAAACAAATTAAAATCGATGACACTTTAGTGACTGCTTTGGTTGAAAGGTGGAGACTTGAATCACACTTTTCATCTTCATGTTGGTGAATGCACAATCACCTTGGAAGATGTTGATCTTCAACTAGGTTTATGCGTTGATGGATAACTAGTTATTATACCAAAAAATTATAATTGGGAACAAATGTGCACAAAATATATAGATGTTGTTCCCCCAAAGAATGCACTAGTGGGATCAACACTTAAACTAAAATGGTTAAAAGAAAACATGTTGACTCTCGTAGCAAAACTTGCACCATAACAATTAGTAGCTCATTGTAGAGCAAACATTTTAGGGTTGATTTGTGGGGTGTTGATGCCAGACAAGTCAAGAAACAAAGTTCACATCATGTATCTACCTTTGTTAGCTAATCTTGATCGAGATGACCGGTACAATTGGGGTTCGACGTGTTTAGCACATTTGTATAGAGAAATATGTAGAGCAATTTATCCCACATCCAAAAATATGGGAGGATATATAGTGTTGTTGCAGTCTTGGGCACGGTATCGCATGTCATTCACTCAACCAAGGGTCAAGAACCAAACGTCATATCCACTTGCAACAAGGTAAACAAAAATTTCTCACTAAAATAAAGTCAACTTTTTGGTAATGTATTTGACACTAACATATTGCATTTCACTAGATGGAGTGGCAGAGGGCTACGATTTTCTAGAATCTCACACAGTAATGTTACAGGCTATAGGTCAAGATTCGACAACATGCATAATGAGGAGGTTAACCATTTAATTTTTGTTTTATTTATTCAAACGTCAATTACATTGTTTTTAACATTACTAACGCAAGTTATTTTTTCAATTCCATTGGATGCCTTATAAAAGGTATCAGTCATTTCTGCCAGAACATGCATACAAGGATTCCAAAATATGAATTGCTTGTGTCGCTTTAATCTGTTTCCCTGTGATAGTATGACAACAAACTAACAGGGTCATGCTCCAATTCGGACTTTGTCAAGACATACCAAATCCACCACATAATCTTGACAAAATCCATCATACTGACATGAGAGGACATATTGACACAAACTGGGCAGAGGAACATCAACAGTGGATTGTAATTTGGAAGGAAAGATGCAAATATGTGTTAATCGGCCAACCAATTCTAGGAAATATTGAACATATGAGTCACTACATAAATTGGTACCAAGCAAATTCAAAAATTTTCCTAACACAATTTGCAACTCATCAAACATTGCCCCCACATCTCGCTCAGCTCCAGACATGGAAACTAAACAACATTCTCCATAACAAAGCCCACCAGCTGTTGCCAGTATGCATGATGAAGGACTACAACCATATGCTTAATCATATGAATTCACGCTACAACCTCATCATCATCAAGAAAATTATGGGTACAATCCGCAGTTCTTCAGTGCTAGAAAGAAGACTTTATGAGCAACCTCATAGGTATAGATCTTCAAACACTGGAGTTTTCTTATACGTACATGAAAAGTATGCAATACCCTTGTTTGCTTCTTTGAACCAAAGTATTGTCGGTAGTTCTTCCATAATGACTTTGTCTAGGAAGAGTAACTATTGTTCCTGATGAACAACTTCAACCATAAGAGCATGGACAAGTACGTCGATAGTCGATAAGAAGCATGCAACCTCCCAGATGTGGAACTGGTGAACACAAACGATATTAATTGCCCTTGTTAATTATGTCCTATTATCATGATTGCCAATTTGTCCTTATTAATTGAATGAACACTGAACAATGCATTTAAAACAATCAACACTACATTTTTCTTATACGCATTAACTAAACATTGATTTTTTTGAGATGATTTGACCTAACGTTGCTTTTTCCCATATGATTTGACCTCATATTGCTTGTTTCGAGACAATGTGACTGAATAATACTTTCCAAGAGAGATTTGACCGAACAATTTTTTTCAAATTGCGCAAGCCAAATGTAATTAATTAAGATTCAAACTTAATCTAAACCATTTATATTGTCGGTGTGATCTTAGCCATTGGTATGAGTCATGGGAGAACACTTGATCACCTAATATATATAGTAGTAGGGGTTAGATGCAACTCAACACTTTTGTCTGATATTCACCATATTGCTTAAAACATGGAGAGTATATCCACTCTTGTGTGTTGTGATAGGGGTATGATTCCATCATATGAATGGATAATGTTTGAATGCTCTACTGATCCAAAAGTCATCACAATAAGTGAGGACATGTCACTTGCTATCTTAAGGAAAACAATTTTTGGCGCCAACGGAGGTTGCCGAATTTTAATAAATCTTTTTTACCGTCAACCAATCTACACATGTGATGGTTGTGTTGAATACGACTGTATGAAGCTCAAACATGACGATGATGTGGAAACAAATATTTTTCATCTATTCAAAATTTAGTACCAAAGGTCTGGTTGAGTTGAATGCAACTTTTGGATATTCTTTAAATGAAATCTTTGTCCTGTTGCACAACCCAAGGAAACCAAGAACGCTTGATGCGTGATAAATCTGTGTAGTTATGGCGCAAACTACTTGTTGTCACTTTTTAGAATAAACTTACAATTCATTAGTGGAATTTTGTTGTTACTTTTTTTAAAAAACAATTATCTACTTTAATCGTGTTAGTCCCAAAGGATTATGATGTTTACATAAGCTTTATTATATTTAAGTACTCATAGTTTTACATCAATCATCAATGCATACTATTAAAATTGAACATATTTTATTTATTTAATTTATTTAATTCACTTATGTCTCATTGTCCTTATTTGTCAATTTCTAGATTTGATGACTTTACACAAAAATTCCTAAGATCCAATAAAGTTAGGTGTACTGGAAGTCAAGTATGAATTATAAGGACCTACATTATTCTAATCGTATTTTGTATTTGGTAATCTAATAGTAGTATTCTCTTATTCTTTTATAAAAAAGAATTAGATCACTTAAAAATATATGCATTTTTCTTAAAAAAAAATATTTAATAAATAAGAAAATTAATAAAAATATGATGTGGGAAAATTTAAAATGGTTCTTTTTTATTTCATTGACCGTGTTTATTTCTTTATAAGGATGTTATTTAATAAGTAAGATATTATACTATATTTTTTAATGTTGTATTTTTCCTAAAAATACATTCCATACAAGTAATAATTTTAATATAAATTTTCGTATTTTATGAGTATTTAGATATTTATTATGAATTTTTTTCTTAAACATTAGTTAAACAACAATATTTTTTCATATGATAATTATAAATCATAACAAGAAAAATATTTAACTAAATTTAAATACAATATAAATCATATATAGTTCATACAATATTTTTTTAGCTACGTTGAGTTTTGTTTAAGAATTAATTATTTTTTTAATACTATTCTAGATAAATTATATTTTTTTTCTATAAATCGATATATATAAATTAGTAAAATAAAAAATTAAAGCAAAAACACAGTTAAATTTAAAAGAAAAAGTGTAATGAAAAATTGAAAAACATATTAAAAAAAAATATAAATAAATTAAAAAATAGTTATTAAATTGGTACCAAGTTTTATATATATATATATATATATATATATATAACAGGATTTAGAAATCGATTCTTGGGAACTAATTCCTAAATTAGTTTTAATTTTTTTTTCTGAAAAAAAAATATATAATTGAGTTTCTGAATTTTTTTTAAATTGGGTCCTAGGTTATAAGAAAAAAATTAACCACAAACACCTAATTAAAAGTATAGGGCGGCAGACTGATTCTTCTAAAGTTTTTTTAAAAAAAGGTTCGAAGACTCAATTAAAAAAAGTTCAAAAACCTAATTGAAAATTTGGTAAAAATATGAGTATGTGCATATCAATTTAACATTAAATATTTAATTGACTTTTATATTATTTTACCTTTATTGATCTTTGACCCGTGCGATACATAAAATACAATTAAAGTTTCAAATTTTATTAAGCTTAAATGTATGGCGATAAACATATTAATGATTTCAGTAATTTGGTGATGTTTTTTTTTTCCTTAGACGAGGATTTTAATGGATATATTTTTGTCGTATTTTCTATGTGAAAAAATACTTATAAATAAATAAATGTAAATAATACATTATCAATTATAATATTATAAAATGGTTTTATAAATTTTAAATTTGTCATTTTGATGTTAGATTTTATCTTGTAAAATACCTTTATTGCTTAAGAAAATAAATATAGCAATGAAATTTCTATCTTTAAATTAGATATAAATGCTACATTTTTTAGTTTTATAGATTTGCGTCGAAGTTCCATATTTAAGTTCCATGTTAATTTTTTGGACTGGTAACTTTAGAATTTGACTTATTATAAAAAAAATCATTTATAATTTCACAACATCATTAACCTATAGCATTTTTTTTTCATTTTTTAATGCAAAATGTTAGTTTTTGAAAACTTATTGATTACGAAAAATATGACTTCTATAAAATTTATATACAAAATTTTAAAGGAAATAAAAATTGACATGTAAAAAATAAATAAATAAATTATACAAAAATGTGAAATCAAATACAAAATGAATTTAATTATTAAAAAATATTTTTATAGCATTTGATGATATTATTTTTTCCGTTCAGTTATATTAATAATTTATGCCCCTTTTTTCCTTTATCTTTTTTTAGTACTAAAATTTATTCCAAAAATTCAAATTTTCAAATTAAGAAAAAAAATCCTTTGTCTTTGGTGTCGACTTTCTAAGAGCGATAATTAACTTTTTTTTAAAGAGAGAGAGCAGTAGTCAGCACCCTTCCAAAAACTGAGATACTTTTGTCAAATTATTTTATTTTATTTAATTTATATAATTAGAAATATAAAAATGGAAGAAACAAACTAAAAGGAAAAATATAATTATTTACATATAGATATGTGCATGTTATATAAAAGAAAATTCAGCAACATATAATTCTTTAATGCATTAATATAATTCTTCTCATTTTGCACTTTCGGGACTATTTTGTAATTTATCTCGATTCAGGGACCAAATTGACAACGAGTTACACTTTGAGGGACCAAAATGATTATTTACCCAACAAATTATACAGTTATGCAGCATTGTTTTTTGACAGATTATGCCCTTATGCAGAACTGAATCTTATGCAATTTTGCAACAAAATGAACATACTAAGACAACAAAATAACATTCCTTAGATTAGCATTACATCAAATTGATTAAAAGCATTCAAGTAGATAACAACATGAACACACTAAGACTCAAATTACATCATTACACTTAATATATATATTCCTAGTACTTGTGAATACATACAAACACCACCATTGACAACAATTGGATTAAGAACATTCCATAGACAATTGTTCTAAACATCTTCATTTCAATCCCCATACAATCAAGCTTTGAGTTAACTTGAGCCTTCCACATTGTCTTATCTTCCTCTCTTCCAAATTGTCTTCTTTGTTCCATGGAAAATGTCCCAAGTGAATCATCAACTCCAAGTGTTTCAATCAATTGATCAACCCAAATAAAGTACCCACAATATCCAACTTCATCCTGAAAAGCCCCAAATAGAAACCCTAAATCAAAACCCCCAATGTGAAATCAAAACCCTAAATCAATAAATGTGAAATAGACATACCTTATTAATTGAACAAGTGAAAAACGCCCTTCCTCTATTAATATTTGTTCCAGCAACACGCCTAACAACCCTTCTATCACAACCACAAAAAAGAACAACTTGTGATGAAACTCTTGTTCGAGATGATGATGCATTGCTCCTCTGCGACATTGTTGATAGTAAGAGAGAACGAAATGGTGCGATTTTTCAGGAGGAGGAGGAGAAGAGGGCATAGGTTCTGTTTAAGGGTTATGTTAAAGAAGAAGAAGAGGAGGATGATATATGAGAGTTGTTTACTTTCGTTTTGGTCCCTCATTTCATTAAAATAAACGAAATTAGAAATAAAAAATCCACATAATCATGTATGTGTGGCACTTAACGAGCCACATCAGCGATAACTAACGGCGTTAACTACTCCATTCACGGCAGAGACTAAAGTGACTAATAGATTGCACTTTCAAGGACTATTTTGCAATTTATCTCGATTTAGGGACCAAATTGACAGCGAGTTACACTTTCAGGGACCAAAATGACTATTTACCCAATAACTAACATTTAAAGGCATTAGAGATATTTGAGTAATCACTTAAGATGTAGAGGTATTTCTATTTTTTAGCCTATAATAACATAAATTACATGTGAACAAAACCTTTTTAATTTAATATAATATTAAGTAAAAACTGATCATATTTATATACTTTTTTTTTTGCACCCGACAATTTTTCTAACATCAGGATTTATAGTAAACTTTGTGCCAAAGTCTCCTCGCATAAAATGAAATATTATCAAAATTTCAAAAGTAATATGATTTTCATAACTGAATGTGTTCATAATATAATTGTCTACGCTAGTTATCTGGAATTTTTATCCTCAAAACTTGACTGAAATGTATGGTAGACAGGAGAAAGAAATAGATGTTGAATGGATACGTATGTTCAAGATTTTTATTTTTTATTTTTTTAATCATGTAATTAATTATTAAATATTAATTAGTAAGTAAGTAAATATTGCATTATAAATTTAACATTATCTAACGTTATATGCTATAATAATTAAATTAATTTAATAATAATAATAATATGTTAAAATTTCAAATGATTGCATTTAAACAATACTAAATGTTATCTAATGTAACTGATAAAAAAACATAAATTTTAAACTAACGTATGCATGATTAAATAATAATTAAGGAAATTTAATCATTTAATTCATATTAACCATATTTTCATAACTATTAAATTATTTATTTAATTCAAAATTGATTATTCAGAATGCCATTCAATTAAAATTTTATTTACAAATTATCTTTAACTAATTAATGCTATTAATTAAATCTATCTTTTATATATAACCATAAAATTAAAAACCAAACATTAAAATTATAACCAAAAAAGTATTATCAATAAAAATTTAATATACCTTTTACAATATAATTAAATAATATTCAAGAAAATATTTTCATTTAATTTATATTTAAATATTTTCATAAAATTATACTTAATATTAATTATATTATTGTATCACTTTAAAGTGGAAAATAATTACCTTGAAAGATATGCCTACCATAATTTTTAATTAGCTCAGCGGATTTTTTTTAAGTAAATACATAAAGTTAAACTCATTTTTCATTTTTTTAAATTGTACCATTTGAGTCAAAGTTAAGTCTAAATATATCGATTTGTGCTAACTCACTCTGTTGTGGGGATTCTAAATTTAGTGGCTGGTTAACATTTTTGCCTCTACCTATTAACTAGTGCATCACAAACTATGGCCGAATAGATTAATTTTAGGGCTTATCTTTTTCTTTTAAAAAGTTATTCTCCAAATTAAAGTTATATATAATAAACATTTAAATTTAAAATTAAAATTAAATATTAGTTTAACAAACAATAAAATTTTTGTAATGATTATATTTAAATGTACCATTTAATATATAAATATGAAATATCAACAATTACACTAGAAGAAGATTGAATAGTATGTTAATAAAAGATAATAACTTTTATCATCAATTTAAAGAGATAGATACAACAATATCATCCATTGAGTTGAAAATTGTTTTTGATTAGAAACAAAGTTGGATTGTCTAGTAATAATAAAACAAGATTTTCACAAAGATTTTTCCGGCAAACCCTCAATTAGCAAATGTGTCAAGATAAGCTTAAAAGAATACTCAGTTAAACAGTTTAAGAGAGAAGTAAAAACATGATTTATCACTTAAATAGAGTTACATCAAGTTCTCCTTTACACAATTGTAAAGGATACCACTAATCAAAACATTGATTGTAAACATGTATTCTATTTTGTCACTCCTGGCTATACAAGTATTTTCTATGCAACTCTCCCCTTGAATCTAAGAACACCTAAGTATTATTTAACACTAAGTCACTCCTGACTTTCATAAGAAAACGTTTGAATGAATAGAATGATTTGAAAAACACTCAAAAAGTGGATAGATAGTTACGCTCATATACAAATAACTTTGCTTAGCAAAGGATGAAAAAGATAAAGTGTTGAGTATGTGGTTCGTTAATTTAGTTGAGTTTTGCTTCAGAGAACTTGTGCTCGCTTTTCACTTGATTATTTTTTCATTTTTTTATTTCTTGAACAAGAAACGTCTTTTATAAAGCATCTTGTCTTATCAAATACGTGATAAACTCCTTGATCCCAAAGAATGTTGTTCATTAGGGCAACATAATATATGTTGTCTAGTCCTCCCAAGACCCTCAAATTGTGGAGGATGTTAGTATAAACAATGTGTGGCAAATCAAAATGAAGACTTTCCATTAAATGGAAGAAGACAAACTTATGTAGGTCAGAGAGAGTTGTCTTTGACCCAACCTTGGGAATGACGCTTTTGTTAAGGATGTTGGCCCAAATCTTGACCCTTTCACACATCAGGTCGTAGACTATGGTCTTCTATTCACCAACCTTATCTACATTCTCATTGTACAGAGCCCTAGTTACATGAGAGTCATAGGCCTTCTCCCATCCTTCATGATAACTATTGCCATCACAAAGGCATCCAATGACCTTAGCAACAAAGTCGTTGGACAAGGTTACTTGGACTCCAAGAACCTTGTTTTGGGAATCAAGGTGATGCTTTCTAGTGACTTTATTGCCAAGGCCACAAGGTGCTTTCATGAGGGAAACACTTATCAAGAAGGGTGGGAGAAGAACTATGACTCTCATGTGGCAAGGGCTCTATACAAAGAGAATGTTGATAAAACCAATGACTAGAAGACTATTGTCTACAATTTAATGTGTAAGAGGGCCAAGATTTGGACTAACATTCTTACCAAGAGTGTTCTCCACAAAGCAAGATCAAGGACATCTATATCAGATCCACAAGTTTGTGCTCTTCCACTTGATGGAGAATCTTCCATTTGACTTGCCACACACAATCTACATCAACAATCTCAGGAATATGAAGGGCTTAGGTGGTCTGGACAACATCTACTATGTTGCCCTAATAAAAAAAGTGCTTTGGGATCAAGAAGTCTATCATGTTTTTGAAGGGATGGACGACGACTCCAAGCACACCATCATAGTCAAAGGTTTTGTTGTTGCTAAACAACAATTCAGCAAAACTAACCTTAAAGCTATGAAGGTTGCTATAGAACAAAACTTGAAGGAAGCTCCTCAGGTGGACTTTGACGCAATCAACAAGAGGAAGCAAAAAAGGCTAGCCAAGGCCATCACTGATGAAGATAGAGGTCTTAACAGTTTTGGCATTGCTAAGAAGATTCAAAAGATCATGAATGAAAAATAGAAGAAGAAAAAGATAAAGACAAAATATTCATAAGTTAATTTGTGCCTGAGCTTTATTGTTTATCCACTCGTTGAACGTTATTGAATCTTTGAATTCATTCAAACTATTGTTTGTGAAAGCCAGAAGTGAATTAGTGCTAAAAATACTTGGGTTTTTTTAGATTCAAGGAAAGCCTAGGATAGTGCAAGAAGTGGCTAGAAGAATACTTGTATAACCAAGAGTGGCAAGACAAAATACTTATTTTGTAATCAAAGTTTATGATTAATGGAACCCTTTATTCTTGTATAAAGGAGAACTGAATGTAATTCTATTTGAGTGAACTAGTATAAACCAAGTGTTTCTATGTCACCCACACACATGCTATATATAATGTTTTCTTAAAACTCACATTTGGATTGAAATTTATTTTCACATAGATTACATATGCAAATTTTCATATTAATCCAAAATCATTTGTTACCTCGTTTATATAGATTAAAATTGACGTAATATAAACATTTCGAAATATACTAAAATACGAATAATTTGATTACCTTCTTATAGTTGTTTAATTTTGACAAAATTTGACATAAATGATCTTGGTAATATGTATAATTCAACGATTGGATCAATAGGAATCACATTCTATATCGAGTTGTAAAAATGATGTAATAATTGTCAAAGTTACATCGATATAATTTGATCTCTTATATATACATATATATATCATACATAGTTTATGTAGTATACTGAGTATTATAATATAATTATATTTTGTTATATATAATTTATCATAATTATTATTTAGTCTGTTAATTGTACATAATAAATTTTTATTTTACACAATAATATTTATAATAAATAAATATTTTAAATATATAAATTATATAATAATTAAATTTTTAATAAATAAATATTTTGAACTCATAGATTATATTTTAGGATCATGATAAATAATTTATATTGTGATATTATTTTTTTTAATTATTGATAATTCCTTTTCAAAAAATGTTAAAATTCAAGTTAGAACTAAAAATATTGAAAAAGATAAGAAGTTACATTTATAATAGAATATATCAATACTAAGAGTATATTTGATTTTTGAAATAAATATATTTCAATTTTTATCTTATTAGTGGTGGTATGACTTTTAACTTTTTAAGATAACTATTATAAAAGTCAAGAAACGGGTTATATGAGTGATTTGTGATTGAGTGACATTGTGAGATTATTTTATACAGTCACTACATAGCCTCTTCATATAAGTAGTGTGACAAATAATATGTTACAACAAGATAGTATAGTTAACCTTTATTAGTATCCTAAATATAAATAAAGTAAATAGAAGAAACACAAGTGTCATTACTCTTGTATAGTATTTTTTCACTTTAATTTGTTATAATGTATAAAAATAAAATTAAACATATAAATTAAAAAAAAGAGGCATGTACGAAAGTCGGGGTGGTCAAACCCGACTTCCCAGTGAACATAGAAATGTGGTGTAGATTGATTTTTTTCTTTTACAAACTTGTATAATTTGAAAAAAGATAGGAGAGAGAATGTATAGTTTGGGAAATTTGCCTTTTTAATTATTAAAATAATAAAAATAAAAATTAAAAATTTTAATAATAAAAATTATTAAAATTGTCTAATAATATATTTGCTTTATTAAAAAATTAAATTTTTTTAAAATAATTATTTTCTCCAATTTTTTATTAAAATAATTTTTGTAATTTTTTTATAATTTTTTAAGAGATATATATAGATAAAGAAAAATAAAAAAATTTGAGAAAATTATAGTATAATTTTAGTTACATGTATATATATATATTTTTAGCTAAATTTATGTTCACAGAAAGGTTAATGTTACAATCCCAAAAGTGTGATTGCGATGAATATCAGATTAAACACTTGCTGTGTTTTCACGTCATGGATGCCTGTAAATCTATCAAATGTTGATCCCATGAATCATGTGCCACCACTATTCACTTTATAACACATTTTGCACGTCTACAATACATTTTGCACGTCTACGATAACTCCTTTGGTTTACTGCCACACAAATATGTAGCAAGAATACGAAGGAGATAGGTCCTGATCCAAGGAGAAAGAGGACCGCAAAGGGTCGTCCGGTTTCAACTTTCATTTCTACTCAGATGGACGAAGATGAAAATGAACGGGAAAGTAGAAAAAAAATTGTGATATTTGCCGACAACATGACCATAAGAGAAACAATTGTCCCAACATGCCTTTATCTTAGGTTTTTCCTTAACTAAATGTAATCATTTAAATACTTTATTTATAATGTAGTATAATGTTCTTCTATAAATAAATTGTTAAATAAAAATTATTATCATTTTTAAAAAAATCTAATGACATAAATAAACAAATAATATTTAGTAACATAATAATATTAAAAGTTTTAATTTTTTTGCTAAAGCAAATATATTATTAGACAAAATTTATATTTAAAAAAAATGTCCATCTACAAAATGTCTTATATAAATTAAATAATACAAGCTAAGTAATTATATTTAATAATATTATTTTATTATTAAAAAAATATTTTAATAAAAAAATATTTTTTAAATCAATTAAAAATATATTTATATAATATAAAATTTGTATTATTTTAATAATTTAAATTAAAATAAAAATTTAAACATATAAATTAATTTAAAAAAAAGGAGACACATAGAGAAGTCGAGGTAGTAAATATAGAAATGTGGTGTACATTATAAATTTTTTGACAAACTTATGTAATTTGGGAAAAGATAGGAGAGGGAATGTGTAGTTGGGACAATTTTAGGATTTTCATCTTTCCCTACAATTTAGTGAATTTTTATCATTTTCAAATATATTTATCTAACAACTTTTGGATAACTATAATTTTCAAAAGTTGCACAAACGAGAAGAAAACTTATTTTTCCTCTTTGGTCTTATTTTTCTTTATTTTTTGAGTTGTTCTTTATTTTTTTTAATGTTTTACCTATTACCTTTGGTTACATGTGGTGAGATTAGAGGGTGAATTATTGCTTTGAGAAGAGAAAAAAAGGTGGTTGCTTAAAAAAAAAATTCCTAAGTAATTTTTTTCATAATCATATTCTGTTACAAAACGTTGTTGTTTGTCTCATGTTTTTTTTTCATAATCATATTCTGTTACAAAACGTTGTTGTTTGTCTAATGTTTTTATTTTTTTGCCCTTTCTGAATTTTTCTTATCCTCTTTCTCTTTTTTAGCTTTTCTCCTAATGTTTTCCCTCTGGTCTTTGATTACATGTGGTGGGAATAAAAGGCTAACATGACTTTGAAAAGAGAAAAACAAAGGTGGTTGCTTTTGATTTATTTTTTTCTCTTATTTGGTGGTTTAAAGGTTTACTTTTGTTTTTCTTATATGTTTTTCCCAATCCTTCCTTGCATAGTGTGTGTGATACACACTAACAGATCCAGAATAATTTTTTTTGGGAGAAAAAATAATTTATAATATTTTTGTAAGTTACAACAACCAGCCTCATCGGTAACTGCACATCATGTATCAAACATTGTTCGCGCAAGTTGTCTTGTTGTTCCAACAAATGGGAATTCTAGTAACAACTCCAGTAGACAACGAAGAACAATAATCATTCTCAACACGCAGACGAAACCCGCAAGGCCTCGACGAGTTATGGCGGCATCGGCGATGACCCCACCACTCTGATGGTGAAATTCACAATCTTATTTCCTCTACTATCCCAATCCCTCAACCTATAACACAAAAACAGCAAGCAAGGATTAGGCACCAACCCTCCAAGAAAATTTGAAACCGCAATTCTCGCCGTGCCAATGTCTTTCACCGCTCCCGTCATTTACTTCACCTCAATCGTCACGTGCCTCGCGTGCTGCCCCAACTCCACAGAGAACTTTTGGTTCCAAGAACGGAACGCGTTGTCCCCGCTGTATGGCTCGCTATCGATTCCGCACAAACCACCGCAAACACATTCTTGTTTACTGCCTTTCCCCTTATGCGGAGACCCTCCAGATCTAATTTGTTGAAATGGTGGTGTGGGGAGAGGGACGAGGGTGAGGGGGACGACATAGGGGGGACAAGAAGGAAGGAGAGAAGAGACCATGGAAGAGAGTTAGGGAATGAGATAGGGATGCGAAGGTATATGGTGTAGGGAATGTACCATAGAGATTTATGAATAAGATTAATCAAGTGTTAAAAAAAATTGTGCATCATACACAAAGTCATACTTACCCACCATAGTCTATGCCCTTTTGGTTAAACTTGAAATGCACATAAAAGAAATGATAAATTCTAGGGTGCTCAAGTTGTTAAGTTGTATAAAGGTGTACAAGTTTTATGTACCTTCAAATATATTGATTAAAAGAAATGAACAATGTTAGGATTGGACAACCAGTCTTTTCATTTATCTTAGATTTTGATGAATAACAATAAGTATAAATTATTGATGTTCTAATGACTTTTTTGACAAGAAGACAAGATAAACATATTAAAGGATTTAACTATAATATGCATGTATCGTCCTCACTCCAAGAGAAAATGTTCTCTTAATTATTTAACTAGCGTCCAACATGCTAAAACCAAAAAGTGTCCACTGATAATGGTAATCAGTGTTATACATTGCATTTTGTTAACTCTCGCGTCCAGCTAGTAAGAGACTAAGACATTCTTTTGAAATGATCAACATTGTTCAAAAAGTTTGTGATAACTAGAAAAGGGAAGTACATGTGTTCTATCTTATACAAATTCATTTTGTCTCTCTTTATTTTGAACTGCTAACATTTGGATTTAAGGAAATGACAAAATAGAAGAGAATATAAGGTATTAAAAAAAATCTTTGAGGTTGCTTTTGTCGAGGACAAGGAGCACATGACCCTGTTTGTACCATCATTCATTTCCTCGCAAATCAAAGCATGACACCTAGCCTTATCTCCTAGTGTGAGACAACGGTCTTTTCAAGGAATCAACACTGATCCCGTAACGGATCTTTCACTAAAGTCTATAATAGGCAACCTCTACTCAAAAAGAGAGAATGAAAAATAATTACGAGAAAACGAGAATATATCTGAAGAAAAACTTTGCTGAAATCATTGGACGACTGATTTAAAACTTTCATTTATTTATCCTTTGCTAAGCAAAGTTATCTTGTATTTGAGCTTTATTGTTTACTCACTCATTGAGTGTTATTGAATACTTGTATCCATACAAATTACTGTTTGTGAAATCTAGGAGTGACATAATGTTAAACAATACGGTTTACTAAGTGGTCTATTAGCACTCTCTGTCGCTTCTTTAATACCAAGTATTTATTTGAAAAACTATTTTAAAGACTTTCCCTTATTAAGCCACTAGACGATTAAACTTGTCTTTATTAAAATCCGTTTTCTCTTCAGTGGACGACTTATCATACATATACATTTTTGTCTACATTTGTTCTAAAAGTTAAAAGAAGTTATTATATTTGATATACATACTATTTAACCCCTCTTCTAGTGTGATTGTTGTTATCTCAGTTGGTATCAGAGCTTGGCCTTATGGGTTGAGTATCTAACAATACTAAGGATAAAATCTAGAATATCAAAGATATGGAAGAAGAATTCTCCACCAAAAAACCACCATTGTTCAGTGGCATAAATACGATTACTGAAGGAGCGAATGATAGCTCACTTTGAATCGATTCATATAAATGTATGGGACATGGTGGAAAATGGACATTATATTCCATATGATGATCAACTAAATGAAATTCCTAGAGGCCAATGGATGAAGGAGCAATAACTTAGATTCCTACTCAACTCCAAGGCTCAGAATGTGATGTTGTGTGCTTCATCAGAAGAAGAGTACACCAAGGTACACAACTTCAAAAGTGTCAAACAAATTTGGGACACTTTAGCTGTAACATACGATGGAACATCACAGGTAGAGAGGAACAAACTCATTCTCTTCACTCATAAGTATGAACTCTTCATTATGGAAGAAGGCGAAGACACACAAAGTATGTTCGGACACTTTCAAACCATTCTCAATAAACTAAGATCTTCAGGTAGAACTTATGATAATTATGCTCAAATTGAAATTTTTTTGAGAAGTCTGTCTAAAAAGTGGAGACCACAGATAACAACGCTAAGAGCCTCATAGGATCTTGATTCTATGTCCCTTGAGGAACTTGTTGGTACCTTCAAGGTTCATGAACAAGAGCTTTAGCAGGACGAAGGGCCCAAAGGAGAAAAGTCTTTGGCTCTTAGCAGTTAGAAGAACAAGAAGGCATCATCATCTAGTGAACAAGTCTCGAGAAGTTTGTCCAATGTTCTTAAAGTTGGTGATTCATCTCATGATGATTCTGAGGAAGACTTTGATGGATATGAGCTTGCCTTCATTTCACGAAAGATTTGCAAAATATGGAGAAGCAAAGGTGTCCCCAAGTGGAAAAATTCCTCAAGAAGAATTCCCAAAGAAAAGAAAGATAAAGACAAAAGCTCCATAATTTGCTACGAATGCAAAAATCTTGGACACTTCAAATCTGAGTGCCTAGAACTAGAGAAGGGCCAAGACAAGAAGAAACACTACAAGACCAAAGAAAAGAAGGGTCTTATAAGTATCTTGGAATATCTGGATGAAACTTCATCTAATGAACAGGATGAAGAAGCCAATATATGCTTGATGACAAATATAACTTCTAAGGAATTTGAATCAAATTAAGAAGATGAGGTAAACTTCGATGACCTTGAGTCTTTTAGAAAAGCTTATCATGAATTTTTGTATAACTCATCTATTCTTTCAAAAGCTTACAAAAACTTGCAAAAACATTTCTAAAATTTATCCAAAGATCATTTAAAACTTGAGAAAATCCTTCAAGATCAAGTAGATATTTCACTGGACGAGTCCAATTAGACATGTGAAGCTTGTATAACTCTTAAAGAAAAAGAGTCCAAGCTATGTCTTGAGATTGAGACAACTGCCAGGGGGAAAGCTACTCTTCAGGAGTTGAAAAAAAAACTAAAAGATCTTCAAAAAGATTTGAAGGATCTGAATGAACTATGTGATTATCTAAACAAAGAAAGAAATGATCTTTGGAGAGAATGTGCACAAGCACACAAAGATTATGAAGACCTCAAAATGAGTAAGCATAATCTTTGGGTGGAATGTGAGGAACACAAAAGATTTGTGAAATTCTTGAATGATAAGCATAAAGAATCAAGAATTTAAGGGTCAACCTCAAGATGTTGTCAAACTTCATGAGGAAATTAATTAGAACCTTAAAAACTACTTTAGCCAAATTTGTCAATGGAACAAATAATCTTAACAAACTGTTAGGATACTGTAGAAGTTCCTCAGAAAAATCTAAAAATGGATATGATGGGAAGGTATATGTTCATGATAAGGACACCATTATATGTTATTTCTATGGTATGATTGGACACATGACATTCAGGTGTAGAGATCGACCTAAGAAGGGTACTACCGATACCTTTATGGCTAACACAAGGACCCAAAAAGATTTGGATAGCTAAGAAAAAAGATTATTCCTATAGCAAATTTCCTTGATAGCAAGAAGCAGACACCTATTATGGTACCTGGACAGTGGCTACTCATGACACATGACATAAGAAAAGTGTATGTTGTTAGATCAAAGCTTGAAGCCCTTAGTTTTTAGCATTGGTTTGATAATTTTTCAATGCCTAGCATGCATAATATATAAGGCATTTGTATTGAATGTTTTAGACTAGGCATGTGTGTGATATAGTCTTAGTCTTTTTCATGCTTAATGATCGATCAAATATGAAGTGGTTGGAGTATTCTTGTTCTCTAAGTTTCTTAAGAACTTACTTCTACTTGAAATTTGACTACCAACATCGAATTAATCAACTGTCTCCTTTGGTAATCGAATGCCTAAGTCAATTTCAGAAGAAAGAAGGATCTTCAGCTTAGGATAATTGATTACCCCATTTGATAATCGATTACGTAGGTCCTGGAAACAAAGAGAAGCTATTTGTGTGATTCTATAATTCATTACCACACATGATAATTGATTATCCAGTCAGCACAGAAGGAAAAGAAATTCTCAGACTTAAACAAATTAATAAACTACCCTTTTTGAGAATCAATTAATCAATTTATGGAAATGCAAAACAAAGGGGATTTTGACGAATTAATCGATTACTTGATTTTATAATTGATTAGATTTGTTTTATTTGTCAAAATTTTATAAATAACCCTATGGGCTTTCTTTTTGAGAGACTCTTAATTTGTTCAATTTTTGAGAAAAACATTTCAAGAGAGTATTCTAAAAGAATAACATTGCAATTAGTTTGAAGATTGAAGTTGATCAAAGAGTCATTCTTTTACCATAATGAATTGATCATCTTGTGAAGAAATATTGAAGATTAAAGATCTACACATTTTAGGTGTATTCAATCCTTTATCTTTTATTCTATTAGATTGTGGTTCTTGGTTAGGGTTACAAGGGATGTAAGATAATCGATAAAGTTTCAATTATGGATCTTTTCTAGTAGGGTTCAAGAGAAAGAATTTATTTCTATTAGAGAATTATGTGTGCATAGTATTTGTACTTGTGTTCTCTATATAGTGGAAGTTCTAAGAGGACTTAGATAAACTAGATGTAGGTCTGGATTGGACTGAACCATTATAAAGTCTTGTGTGTTTCTCTTATTCTCAATAACTCTAAGTCTTATAATCATCTTGATAGTGGAATTGATCTTAAGAGCCATCATAATAGATTATGCTTTTACATATTTTTTAATCATTGAAGTTTATGTTTTTCTAAATATCTTTTGAAGAAACTTTGATTGATTTAAATGGTTGTTTTTAATCGGTGTTAAGAATAAATTGGTAAAGATTTTGAAAGAATCTATTCAACCCCCTTTCTAGATTCTTGGCTTGATCCAACATACGTTCCAATGCTTGGCTCTCTATCATGGTGGAACAATCACTTTTAGAGGAAATAAAAAAGGAAGGATAACCAGAGTGGGTAAGATATGTGTTCAACCCTACCCTTCTTTTGATAATGTTTTATTTGTTGAAGGTCGTAAGCATAATCTACTGAGCATAAGTTAATTATGTGACAGTGCATATGGTGTCTCCTTCAACAAAGATGATTGTGTTAGAGATAGGGGGAGCAACATGAACAACATGAAGACTAAAACTTGAAGCTTGGAGAAAAGCTTGAAGATGTTTTGTCTTTTACATGCCCAACTCCCTTGAGTGACATTTGTATTAGTTGTTATATTGAATGTTGCATCTTAGTCCATATCATATCTTTTGTGCATCATGCATCATCATGAGTAAGTGAGAAGAAAATTTTCTGTGTTAGAAAAGTTTCTTTAGAAGGCAAAACTCTTTATTTTAGTCCATTACATTCTTATCATAATTGATTACAAAAGTTGTCTGAAGCTTGCAGAGTTATGTCTCGTATCAGTTTAATCGATTACAACCTTCTCGTAATCGATTACACGGTTTTTTTTAAGACAATGACTGATTTATTCAGGAGTCTCTGTTTTAATCAATTACCATGTGATATAATCAATTACTTATCTTTCTATAAGTATTTCAGAAGTGAACAAGAACACTTTAATCTATTACTTTGAGTATCTAATCGAATACACTGTTCTTGAGTTGTTTCCAGGTGTTTGGAAGAACACTTTAATTGATTAAAAAGATAATCTAATCGATTACTTCATTGAATTAATCGATTACATTGTAGATTTAATTGATTACAGATGGTTATAATTGTTTTCTCTATAAATAACCAAATTATGTTCTCTTCTAAAAAATCTAAAAAATAACAAAATAAGCCTCTGAATGAGCTAAGATCAAGTGTTGTTATTAGTTAAAGAAAGAAGGGAAGAAAAGTGCTTAGAAAAAGTAACTCATACCTTCAAATCTTTTGATTGTGGATATCTTTTGTGATAAGTGAGTTGTATCACTTTCTTGAGTTCAAGAAGAACACCTCTTCAGTCAAGCAAGGTTTTGTGAAAAGGATTAATCAGGTTGTGTCTATCTTTACTCTTGGTTTTCATGTATGGCTTTACACATCTTTTTGTTTGTGCATGAATCGCTTAGGGCATGCTAGAATAGGTGTTTTTAGTTTGGACTAAGTGTAGGGTTTTCTTAGACCCTTATTCACAAAGGACCCTAGTATTGGGTGCCTAAGTCTCTTTTTCCAGGGTGGGAATTGTAGATTGGTTGTGTTTGCTTGTAAGGATTCTTTATGCATAGTGAAAATATAATTCTGATTTTGGATTAGATAACTGGATTAGCTTCTCTATCACGTGATAGAGAGTGAACTAGTATAAAAAGGTTGTGTATTTCTTCTCTTAATTTGATCTTGATCTCTCATTCTAGTATTAATCAGTTTTCTAAAAGGTTAAAGAATATATCTTTGTGAAAGAAAGAACTTTAATGAAGGATCTTGTGCAAAGGGTGGATTGATTAAGTATTGATTGAGATTGATTTATGAAAAGTTTTGTGATACAATCCGAACAAAATAAGTTTTTGTAACTCTGGGTTTAAAAGTTTGTTTTGTTTTGAAAACCAATTCACCCCCCCCATCTTGGTCTGTTGAGTATGATCATCTTTTTCAGAGTATGTCGTTATATGTAAAGATGGTTCCTTCCTATTCTTTGCCAAGAGAAAAGACAACCTCTACAAGATCAGACTGTGAGAACTCTTAGATCAAAAGGTGTCATGCTTATTGTCTGTTAAAGAAAATCATTGACTATGGCATAAAAAAATTGGACATGCAAGTTGGAGGTTAATCTCCAAACTACAGAAAAACAACCTTGTAAGAGGTATACCTAGTATGTCATATAAGGATGATTTACTTTGTGAGGTATGCCAAAAGGGGAAATAGATTAAAAACTCTTTTTCTAGTAAAAACATTGTTTCCACCTCTAGACCTTTGCAGTTACTACATCTTAATCTATTTGGTCCAACCAGAACTGTATCCACTAGTGGAAAGAGGTATGGACTTGTCATATTGGACGACTACTCTAGATGTACATGGGGCATGTTCCAAAACCACAAGGATGAGTCTTTTGATATCTTCTTTAAATTATGTAAATGTGTTCAAAATGAAAAATGAGTATGTACTACTTCAACTAGAAGTGATCATGAGGGAGAATTTAAAAACAAAAAGTTTCAATTGTTCTGTGAAGAAAATGGAATTCTTCACAATTTTTCAACACCAATAACACCTCAACAAAATGGGATAGTTGAAATAAAGAACAAATCTCTATAAGAGATGGTTAGGACCATGCTCAATTGTAATTCAACCCTTAAGCACTTCTGGGCTGGAGCAGTGAATACTGCATGTTATCTTCAAAACAAAATTTACATAAGACCTATCCTTTAAAAGACTCCTTATGAATTATGGAAGGGACAAAAACCCAACATGTCATATCTTCATCCATTTGGATGCAAATGTTTCATTCTCAACACAAAGGATAACTTTGGAAAGTTTGACTCGAGAAGTGATAGTGGAATATTTCTTGGATACTCTGAAACTTCTAAGGCATTTAGATTTTACAACTCAAGAACCTTGGTAGTTGAAGAAGCTATTTATGTGAGATTTGGCGAAAACAAGCCTGATAAAGATTTATCAGAGCTAGACGAGTCTTTTGCAGATCTAAGCCTAGATGATGACTCAATAAAAACTATCTCATCCAGACAAAATCCAGAGATAAAAGCGTCCACTCAACAAGAAGTTCAAGAAGAGTAAGAAAATCCATAAGACGCATCATGAGGAGAAATCATCCAAAAAGTCAAATCATTGCAGATCCAACAGATTGCATTCAAACAAGTGCAGAAGCAATGACTTCCAAGATTATTTTGATGATGCCAAAGAATCAAGAGTTAAGAAAATTCCAAAGAATCAGGAGTCAAAAAGCTTCAAGAATCAAGTTTCAAAGAATCAAGATTAAAGAATAATCAAGTTTCAAGAATCAAGATTCAAGAATAATCAAGATCAAGATTCAAGAATCAAGAGAAGACTCAATCAAGATAAGTACTAAAAAAGTTTTTCAAAACATTGAGTTGCACAAGAATTTTTCACAAAATCTTTTACCAAAGAGTTTTACTCTCTCGTAATCGATTACCAGAAGGTAGTAGTCGATTACCAATATCCAGCATTGTTTTCAAAACTGATTTACAAAGCTGTAATCGATTACCATAATCATGTGATAGATTACCAATGATTTAAAACGTTAGATTTCAAATTTCAAGAGTCACAACTAGTGATAAAACATTTTCAAATCATTTTAAACTTGTGTAATTGATTACATAATACTTGTAATCGATTACCAGTGTTTCTAAACATTTTGATTTTCAAATTTAAACATGAAGAGTCACATCTTTTGATGTGTAATCGATTACACTATAATGGTAATTGATTACCAGTGACTGATTTCAAAAAACAAATTTCCAAAAGTCACAATTCTTAAAGTGACTTGTTTCTGAAGATTTTTTCAAAAGTCACAACTTTTTAAATGACTAGTTTTCAAAAGAGTCACAATTTTTAAAAGGTGACTAGTTTTAAAGAAATTGCCAAGAGTCACAAACTTTAACTTGAGTCATCAAATGATTATAAATATGTGACCATGGCACAAATTTTATATACAACTAAGATTGATTTCTTTCATTCAAAAAGACTGATTTCTTTCATTCATTTCTCTTCATCTTTCTAAGAGTTTTTGTTCAATAATTTCTCTTTCAAGAAAAGTTCATTGACCAAAAACTTATGCTATTCTTTTTCTTCATTCACTTCTTTCACTTGTCAAAAGATTCAAAGGACTAACCGCCTGAGAATTCTTTTGTTTCTTCACTTCTTTCTCTTGTCAAAAGATTCAAAGGACTAACCGCCTGAGAATTCTTTTGTTTCTTCCCTTCTCCCTCTTGACAAAAGATTTCAAAGGACTAACCGCCTGAGATATCTTCTATTTCTTACAAAAGATTTCAAAGGACTAACCGCCTGAGATATCTTTTTCCCTTTCCCTTTATACAAAAGATTTCAAAGGACTAACCCCCTAAGATATCTTTTGTATCCCTTTCACAAAGAATTCAAGGGACTAATCCCGCCTAAGAATTCTTTGTCCTAACACATTGGAGGGTACATCCTTTGTGGTACAAGTAGAGGGTACATCTACTTGGGTTGTTATACTGAGAACAAGAGAGGGTACATCTCTTGTGGATCAGTTCAAGTGGAGGGTACATCCACTTGGTTGTTCAAAGAGAACAAGGGAGGGTACATCCCTTGTGGATCTTTGGCTTGTAAAGGATTTTACAAGGTTGAAAGAAATCTCAAGAACCGTTGGTTGCTTGGGGACTCGATGTAGGCACGGGTTATGGCCGAACCAGTATAAATCTTGTGTTTGTCTTCTTCTTCCCTACACTCTTTAATTTCCACTGTGTACTTTTAACTGCCGCTTTTACTTTTGGTTAAGTTATTGTTTCTGTTCTTTACTTTCTTAACTTAGTAGTAAAAGCCTAGTTGAATCTAGTAACATTAAGAATGATAAATTTTTAATTAGTCAAGACACATTAATAATTAATTCAACCCCCCCCCCCCCCATCTTAATTATTCTTAGGCCACTTGATCCAACAAGAAGATCATTACTCAGAACACAAGGGCACACTACACTGATTTCTGAAATGGAACCCAACACATTGATGATGCAATGCAAGATGATAGCTAGATTAAATTTGTGCAAGAGGAACTTGATCAGCTTCAAAAGAATGATGTTTGGAAGTTAGTTGAATTGGCAAAAGAAAAGAGTTGTCAGAGCAAAATGGGTCTTCCGCAACAAATTGGATGAAAATGGTAAGGTTATAAGGAACAAAGCAAGGTTAGTTGCTAAAGGATACTCACAACAAGAAGATATTGATTACAAAGAAACTTATGCACTTGTATCTCATCTAGAGGCAATATGCATTTTACTTTCATTTGCATCTCATAGCAATATAAAGCTATATCAAATGGATGTAAAAAGTGCATTCCTCAATGGTTTAATCTAAGAGGAAGTTTATGCTGAAAAACTTCCTGGATTTAAAAGTGAAACATTTCCTCCATATGTTTTAAAACTCAACAAAGCCTTATATGGACTTAAGCAAGCTCGTAGAGCTTGCTATGAAAAACAAAGTTCATTTCTCTTGAAAAATGGCTTTGAGTGAGGAAAGGTTGACATGACTCTTTTTTTGCAAAAACTATGAATCTCAGTTTTTATTAGTACAAGTATATGTGGACAACATCATTTTTTATGCTACTAATGAAATGCTTTGTGAAGATTTTTCTAAGCTAATGCAAACAGTGTTTGAAATGAGTATGATTAGAGAGTTGAAATTCTTTCTTGGACTACAAATAAAGCAAAGACCCAAAGGTATCTATATTCATCAAACTAAGTATGTGAAAGAATTGTTGAAGAAATTCAACATAAACGATGCAAAAAAATGAAGACTCCAATACATTCTACAACATACCTAGGACTGGACGAGGAATCAACAAAGGTGGATGGGACTCAATACAGAGCAATGATTGGCTCACTGCTTTATCTCACAACGTCTAGACCTGATATTATGTACAATATTTGTCTATGTGCAAGATTTCAAAAAGAGCTAAGGGAAGTTCATCTAACTATAGTTAAACGCATCTTTAGATATCTTACTGGAACTTCTAATCTTGGTCTTCTATTTAAAAGAAGAGAAAGTTTTATACTCATAAGCTTCTGTGATGTTAACTATGTTGGTGCTAAAGTTGAAAAGAAATGCATAAGTGGAAGTTGCCACTTTATTGGTGGTAACTTAGTTACGTGGATATGCAAGAAACAAGGCTCAACAACATTGTCCACTATTGAAGTTGGATATATGTTAGCAACAAGGTGTTGTGGTCAACTTCTATGGATAAAGAATCAACTTGAAGATTATAACATCTATGAGAGTAAAATTCCCATCTATTGTAATAATAAAACTAGTATTAGTCTTTAAAAAATCCAACATTGAATTTAGAGCTAAACATATAGAAATTAAGCATCATTTCATAAAAGATCATGTTTAGAATGGGACAGTGGATTTATAGTTTGTACCCACTGATGAACAACTCACTAACATTTCCACAAAACCTTTAACTGAATAGAGGTTGATTTTGTTAAGAAATCACCTTGGAATGATATTTGTTAATGAATGAATTAACTTCTATAAGTCATCCATTGTTGCATTAAAAGACCTATCGTTCAATGAGTATTAGCACACACTCACCAACATATGGATGCTTAATCATGCATGTATTATTATGCAAAATACAATGTTTCTATACAGGAACGTTGTAACACTTTTTGCTAAGTTAGCTCTTGGGTGGCAAGCTTAATTATTTCTTTTCAAAGCCCATAATAAAACCTTAAAACCTCAAAGACTCTTGGTATTACTATCAACTTTGAAAATTTTCATCTTCTTCTCTGAAATATAAACCCTAACTCTTAAACTCTCTGCAATGGCCACTTCTAACTCCTCTTCTGTCGAGATCATACCAGCCCTAGAGATTACCACCATACACACTTTAAATGAACCTTCCATCCATGTTGAACACTTTTTCGACATACAAGAACTCAAAAAGGTGGGTCTTAAGCTAAAAAAAACACTCATTTTCTGTTAGGCAAGGCATTTCTTTAACGAGTCTCAGACTATATACTCAAAACTCATCATAACCTTTTGGAGGAATGATAAGTTTGTCAACAAGAAGGTCATAGTATCCAAGGTTCTAGGAATCAAGGTGGTGCAGTCCAATGACTTAATTGCCAAGGCAACCGGGCGCCTTCATGAAGGAAGCACATATCAAGAAGGATGAGAGAAGAACTATGACTCTCATGTTACAAGGGCACTATACAAGGAGAATGCGGAGAAGGTAGGAGACTAGAAGATGATAGTGTACAACCTCATGTGTGAGAACTCAAAATAGCATGTCAAATCTCCACAAGTTTGTACTCTTTCACTTAATGGAGAATTTGCCCTTTTGATTTGCCTCATACAATTTACATCAACATTATGAGAAACTTGAAGGGCTTAGGTGGTCTAGACAACATCTATTATGCTACGCTCATCAACAAGATGCTCTGGGATCAAGGCATGTATCATGTCTTCAACAAAATGGACAATGATTCTAAGCACAACCTACTAGTCAAGGGCTCAGTTGTTGCTAGACAACAAAAATCTAGCAAAACTAACTTAAAAGCTATGAAGTTTACTCTAGAATAGAGTCTAAAGGAGGCTTCTCAGGTGGACCTGGATGCCATAACAAAAGGAAGCAGAAAAGGCTCGCCAAAGCTATCACTGAAGAAGATCGAGATCTAAATAGCTTTGGGATTACCAAGAAGATACAAAAGATTATGGCTAAGCAACAAAAGAAAAAGAAGACAAGGAAGCAGTCACAAAAAGAGGAAGAAGAGGAGAAGTTACTTGCAAGGGAGCACCGGACGAAGAAGAGACATGAACAGTCTAATGAATCCACTCCTATGCGACCAACAACTAAAACATCGGTGCCATAAAGGATAAAAGACTTGAGTGAGGCTGATGAAGAGGATGAGGGGTTAGTACAAATAGCTCTTCAAAAAAGAAAGGTTGCCGCCCTGGTTGCCCCTACCCCAAAAGGAGCCAAGACCATCCAACCAGCTCTGAAACATAGAGAACCTGTCATTCCTTCTACTATACCTAGACACATTAAAACAAGGGCTACTAAAGCCAATCCCAAGATTGGTAATGAGTGGACAGTCTCTTTCACCAGGAATAAGGAGGATCCATCTTCATCCTCCTCGGATAGTGAGTCTACTGACGAAACTCCTATCTCTCCTCTCAACAAGCGTTAAGTTCCTTCAACACAATCGCGTCCACCTCCATCCCCTATCAATCTCGAGAAGTTCAAAAGAGAAGTTCAACAAAAAGAACCCTTGACAAATGCTCAGAGGTTTCCTCTAGCATTCATTAATGGAAATCCACTATTTGAATATTCCTTCTCTGAATCCATCTCTAATGAATGTCTTCAAAGGAAAACCATCATTGTCCAAGCCCAGCATGGATGAGGTATGACTATGAGCACACACCATTTGAGGCCTTCAAGGTTCTTTCAATAAATGCCATAGTTCATGTACCACTACCACAATGGACATGTCCATTGCAGCCACAAGCTATCAAGATGAAACTGCATTGGCTTACACTTGACACCTAACAACGAGTTCATCCATCAACGGAGGTTACACCAATGGAAGCATGAAGAAACCTTCAAAAGTGAAAGGATAAGAAGAGCACACAAAACAATATCCCCAAGAATCTATTTGAGAAGCATAAAAAAGACCTTTCGCAATAAGTGAAACCTCTAAAGAGAAAATTTTAGAAGAAGCTGCATCTCTAGATGCCATTCACAAAGCTTTTACTAGTGCATCCAGTAGATCTTCACCTATCTTAGAAAGACCTAACCTCTCTTGGCAACCTCCATGCATAAATGTATGAGAGAGATCAAGTCACTACCTACCCTTTTGGACTGCACATCTCAAGGCAGATTGATGCAATCCTACCTCGTAAGGGCATTGGATAGAAGACTCCAAGTAAATTGGGCTAGAGATCCAAGGGAAGGCCCTAGGGTTCTCATGAGCCTTAGGGTAGATTTCGGGCCCATGGGCTAAGTATAAGCCCGCTTATATATCAGAATATGTTTTTCCTTCTTTTGGGCCTTGTATTTTGGCCATTCTTGTAGTATAGGGTTTTAGCCTTGTATTTGAGGGCATTTTGGGTAGTCTTTGTAGTAGGGACATTTTTTTTGTATTTTCTTGTATTTTGTCAAGGAGGTGAGCTTAGTTTTTAGATGGGTGTGTGTAGCTAAGCTCTAGCTTCTCAAGGAAGCTTCTCAAGGAAGTGAGCTTAGTTTTTAGATGGGTGTGTGTAGCTAAGCTCTAGCTTCTCAAGGAAGTTTTCTCAAAGAAGCTTCTCAAGGAAGTTTTCTTAAGAAAGCTTCTCAAGGAAGCTACCTAGTATATAAATAGAAGCATGTGTAACACTTGTTGTAACTTTGATGAATGAGAGTCTTGTGAGACATACTTCAAAGTTCCACTTCTCTCCCTCTTTTATTCCTTCAATTTCGTGCTCCCCCCTCTCTCTTTCTCTCCCTCTTTCTTTTCCTCCATTGAAGTATTCTTCCTAGCTTCTTATCCAAGGCTCATCTTGGTGGTGAAGCTCTTTCTTCCATGGCTTATTCCCTAGTGGATGGAGCCTCCTCTCACCTCTTCTCCTTTGTCTTCCGCTGCATCTCCATTGTGGAAAATCACCATTAAAGGAACTCATTGAAGCTCAAAGATCCAGCCTCCATAGAAGCCCCACAAGCAAGCTTCCATCAAGTGGTAATCAGAGCACAAGAGCTTCAAGTAGGTGCTCCTTAAACCTCCATTAATTTTTTTGCTTTACCTTCTCTTCCATTGTTGTTTCTTCATTTTTCTCCATGTATCTCCTCACATGTCTTGTGATAAATGTTGTTAACATGATTCTTTAGAGTTTCCACCGATTAAACTTGCTATAGAAGCTAGATTTGATTTTCTATGGTTCAAATTTCTTGTTCTTGTTCTTGAACCATGAATTGTGTTGAGTTTAGGTTCCTTTGAGTTTTGTCTTGTTATTTTTTGTGGCTGAAATATAAACCATAAAATTCTTACAAAAATATTAAAGTAGAAGAAAAACTCAAAAATCTAGAGTGACTTGTTCACCTATTGTAGTTTTGTCATAGAAGTCATGTCTAGTCATGAAACTTGTCACATAAGATTTCTTATGTTGTGCTGAATTTTATTTTTCTTGTTTCTTTGTCTAACTCATTTGTTCATGAGTGTATGAAATTATTTTAGCCTATTATTTGATTTGAGTCAAATCTTTCATGTTAATTAGTCCTTAACATGTTCATGCAAAATTCTTAGAGAGTCTTTGATTGTGAACCTTTTCTTGAACTTTTAGGTTTCCTTATGATTGTGTCTATTGTGAATTTAAGTTTTGGTGATTGAATTGCTGGTTGAAATGTTGATCCTAAGTGAATATTGAACTCATAAAACTGTGGTAAACAATCCTAGTGAGTTCAACATACATAGGAAGGTTGAAAGTAAGCCCAAGGCAATCAATATACCATGCTTAAAAAAAAAATCGCTGGTGCTGGCAGCTTGGACATACAAACTTGTAAAAATTACTGAGAATTGGTTACTTCGAATTTCGAGCTGAAATTTTTACTGAATTTTCTAGACATCTTGATAAAAGTTATACAAAAAGAAACAAGTGATTTGGGTAAAGGTAAAAAATAATAAAAATCACACAAGTTGGCAGAAAAAAAAAACAGTATCCAAAAAAAAAAGGTGAAAGGGAAGTGTGCTTGTTGTTTTGGCTCAAAATTTATTCTATAATTGGTGCCTATTTTATGCCAATCTTAGTTACTAAATTTCAATTGAAAATTAGTGTGAAAACAAGTTCCAAAGCTACAAGTTTGTTGAGTCTTTTTTTTTTTCCAGTTTTTTATACTCTACTCTAGAGCCATTCTAAATTTCTCTTTGAGTCCTAGCTTGCTTGTATGTCCTTTTCATTGCTTTAATTGTTGAGTAATCCTTGAAAAAAATTGTCTTGTTAAAACTCCATTGGTTTAGCTTTCATTTCATTTTTTTTGGTCTTTGGTTATTGCTTGTCTCTTTGTTTCCTTGTTTGTGGGTTGCCATATAGGGAATTGGAAGGAGGATTGGTGCCATCCCTTGAAGAATTTGAGTTAAGAAGAAAGGGGCCAACCACCTTAAGAGCTATTGGACTAAGAAGCACTCCAAATTGAGTGAATCACCAAAGAGAGAACAACCACCAAAATTGAGGACCATTTTGTAATTTTGTAATTTGCAATTTACTTACCTTCATTGCTTTCAAGTTTTGTAACAAAAAGGTCTTTCACTGGAAGTGTGTTGGGAGCCTCCAATAGGTTACCAAACTTCCATTTGTGTGTAATAATTTTAGGCAATTTTTCCTTAGGATAGTGAGTGCTTTGATGGGAACCTTGAATGTGGTCATCCAAACACTCTTAGGATTCGTTTAGTTTACATTTCTTGCTTACTTTCATAGCTTATTTCCTTTACCTTCCATTGTCAAACCGCCTAGATAACTTTCCTTTTACCAATTAGTTTTTTACCTTATCTTTCACACCTCTTTTAGTGTTTCTTTTGGCTAGTTTCAACCATAGTTTCTTTTACCTTTTGTTTTCAAACCACCAACAAGAAAGAACCACAACTTAGGAACCAACATGAGTCATCATTCATCTAGTGTTAATGGCGAGGGTACTAGTCATAAAGACCCTTTATCTAGAATCTTAGATCTGTTGAGTTCGCTCAAGTTATGGAAAGAAAAACAAGAGAGAAAAGAAAAATGAAAAAAAGAGTGGAAGAAATAATTCAAGATGAAAGAAAGAAAATAAGAGAGGAAGAAAGAAGAAAAATAATGAAAGAAATGAAAAGAGAAAAACATGCCTCTTATAGTAGTCATAACTCTTGCAAGAGCCTAAGTGAAGAACTTCGTGACTATTACGAAGGAATGCATAGGTCACATCTTAGACCTCACTCCCATAGAAGAGAAAAGGAAAGAAAGCCTCAAGAATCTAACATTAATGATGCTATCCTACCCCGCAAGGGCATTGAATAGAAGACTCCAAGTAGATTGGGCCAGAGATCCAAGGGAAGACCCTAGGGTTCTCATGAGCCTTAGGGTAGATTTTGAGACCATGGGCTAAGTATGAGCCCGCTTATCTTTGTAAATATTAGAATAGGTTTTTCCTTCGTTTGGGCCTTGTATTTAGGCCATTCTAGTAGTATAGGGTGTTAGCCTTGTATTTCGAGGTATTTTGAGTAGTCTTTGTAGTAGGGATTTTTTTTTTGTATTTTCATGTATTTTGCCATAGGGGTGAGCTTAGTTATTATAGGGGGTGTGTAGCTAAGCTCTAGCTTCTCATCTTATGGAGGTGAGCTTAGCTATTAGAGAGGTATGTGTAGCTAAGCTCTAACTTCTTTAGGAATCTTCTTAAGGAAGCTTCTCAAGGAAGTGAGCTTAGTTATGAGAGGGGTGTGTGTAGCTAAGCTATAGCTTCTCAAGGAAGTTTTCTCAAAGAAGCTTCTCAAGGAAGTTTTCTCAAGAAAGCTTCTCAAGGAAGCTACCTAGTCTATAAATAGAAGCATGTGTAACACTTGTGGCAACTTTGATGAATGAAAGTCTTATGAGACATACTTCAAAGTTCCACTTCTCTCCCTCTTTTATTCCTTCAATTTCGTGCTCCCCCCTCTCTCTTTCTTTTCCTCCATTGAAGCATCATCTCCAAGCTTCTTATCCAAGGCTCATCTTGGTGGTGAAGCTCCTTCTTTCATGGCTTATTCCTTAATGGATGGCGCCACCTCTCACCTCTTTTCCTTTGTCTTCCGCTGCATCTCCATGGTGGAAAATCACCATTAAAGGACCCCATTGAAGCTCAAAGATCCAGCCTCCATAGAAGCCCCACAAGCAAGGTTCCATCAAGTGGTAATCAGAGCACAAGAGCTTCAAGTAGGTGCTCCTTAAACCTCCATTAATATTTTGCTTTACCTTCTCTTCCATTGTTGTTTCTTAATTTTTCTCCATGTATCTCCTCACATGTCTTGTGATAAATGTTTTTAACATGATTCTTTAGAGTTTCCACCGATTAAACTTGCTATAGAAGCTAGATTTGATTTTCTATGGTTCAAATTTCTTGTTCTTGTTCTTGAACCATGAATTGTGTTGAGTTTAGGTTCCTTTGAGTTTTGTCTTGTTATTTTTTGTGGCTGAAACCTAAACCATAAAATTCTTACAAAAATATTAAAGTAGAAGAAAACCTCAAAAATCTAGAGTGACTTGTTCACCTATTGTAGTTTTGTCATAGAAGTCATGTCTAGTCATGAAACTTGTCACATAAGATTTCTTATGTTGTGCTGAATTTTATTTTTCTTGTTTCTTTGTCTAACTCATTTGTTCATGAGTGTATGAAATTCTCTTAGCCTATTATTTGATTGGAGTCAAATCTTTCATGTTATTTAGTGCTTAACATGTTCATGCAAAATTCTTAGAGAGTCTTTGATTGTGAACCTTTTCTTGAACTTTTAGGTTTCCTTTTGATTGTGTCTATTGTGAATTTGAGTTTTGGTGATTGAATTGCTGGTTGAAATGTTGATCCTAAGTGAATATTGAACTCCTAAAACTGTGGTAAACAATCCTAGTGAGTTCAACATACATAGGAAGGTTGAAAGTAAGCCCAAGGCAATCAATATACCATGCTTCAAAAAAAATAATCGCCGGTGCTGGCAGCTTGGACATACAAACTTGTAAAAATGACTGAGAATTGGTTACTTTGAATTTTGAGCTGAAATATTTACTAAACTTTCTAGACATCTGAAAAAAAGTTATAAAAAAGAACCCGGTGGTTTGGATAAAAGGAAAAAATAAGAAAAATCACACAAGTTGGCAGAAAAATCTGTATCCTGAAAAAAAAAAGTGACAGGGAAGTGTGCTTGTTGTTTTGGCTCAAAATTTATTCTGTAATTGGTTCCTATCTTATACCAATTTTAGTTCCTAAATTTCAATTTAAAATTACTGTGAAAACAAGTGCCAAAGCTAGAGGTTTGTTGAGTCTCTTTTTTATAGTTTTTTTTACTCTACTCTACTCTAGAGCCATTCTAAGTTTCTCTTTGAATCCTAGCTTGCTTCTATGTCCTTTTCATTGCTTTAATTGTTGAATAATCCTTGAAAAATTGTCTTGTTAAAAATCCATTGGTTTAGCTTTCATTTAAATTTTTTGGTCTTTGGTTATTGTTTGTCTCTTTGTTTCCTTGTTTGTGGGTTGCCATATAGGGAATTGGAAGGAGGATTGGTGCCATCCCTTGAAGAATTTGAGTCAAGAAGAAAGAGGCCAACCACCTTAAGAGCTATTGGACTAAGAAGCACTCCAAATTGGTGAATCACCAAAGAGAGAACAACCACCAAAATTGAGGACCGTTTTGTAATTTTGTAATTTGCAATTTACTTACCTTCATTGCTTTCAAGTTTTGTAACAAAAAGGCCTTTCATTGGAAGTGTGTTGGGAGCCTCCAATAGGTTACCAAACTTCCATTTGTGTGTAATAATTTTAGGCAATTTTTCCTTAGGATAGTGAGTGTTTTGTTGGGAACCTTGAATGTGGTCATCCAAACACTCTTAGGATTCGCCTAGTTTACATTTCTTGCTTACTTTCATAGCTTATTTCCTTTACCTTCCATTGTCAAACCGCCTAGATAGCTTTCCTTTTACCAATTAGTTTTTTACCTTATCTTTCACACCTCTTTTAGTGTTTATTTTGGCTAGTTTCAACCATAGTTTCTTTTACCTTTTGTTTTCAAACCTCCAACAAGAAAGAACCACAACTTAGGAACCAACATGAGTCATCATTCATCTAGTGTTAATGGAGGGTACTAGTCATAAAGACCCTTTATCTAGAATCTTAGATGAGTTGAGTTCCCTCAAGTTATGGAAAGAAAAACAAGAGAGAAAAGAAAAAGGAAAAAAAGAGTGGAAGAAATAAGTCAAGATGAAAGAAAGAAAATAAGAGAGGAAGAAAGAAGAAAAATAATGAAAGAAATGAAAAGAGAAAAACATGCTCCTATAGTAGTCATAACTCTTGCAAGAGCCTAAGTGAAGAACTTCGTGACTATTACGAAGGAAGGCATAGGTCACATCTTAGACCTCACTCCCATAGAAGAGAAAAGGAAAGAAAGCCTCAAGAGGCTAACATTAACCTCCATACTTCCATGGGAAGGACAATGTAGAGGCTAACTTAGATTGGGAAATAAGGGTAGAGCAACAACTTAAAAAGAAGTCTACTTCAAAATCTTATGGCTCTCACTCTTATCCAAAGAAAGACCAAGGTCAAGGCATCTTAGGGGTGACACCTTCTAAGCCCAAAGATGATAAGGGGAAGACAATAGAAAAGCAAGCCCCTAAGGCTAGTATGCAAGAGAAAACTAGCTCTATAAAGTGCTTTAAATGTCTTGGAAGAGGACACATTACTTCTCAATGCCCCACCACAAAAACCATGATTATGAGGGGCCAAGACATTTATAGTAGCCAAGATGAGGCTACTACTTCACCTTCCTCTAGTGAAAGTGAAGAAGCAAAAGGGGAAGAATCTAGTGAAGAAATCTACCCCCAAGAAGAAGGACAACCATTAGTGGTTAAAGAGAAGTGTAAGGAGGTAAGTGTCTCCTCCAAGAGGTTAGCTAAGAAGGAAACTCATTTTACAATAAAGACAAACATTAAAGAAACTTTCCCTCTTAGACAACCTCCACATTTTCTCTTTTGTAAAAAGACACTTGCTAGCATTGCCACACCTCTTGGGCTTGAGTTATTCCTCAAGTAAAGAAGTTGTTGGATGAGGGTTTGGTTCGAAGAGCTTAAATCCTTGTGCTTTGTTGGTGCCCAAAATAGGTATTATTAGGCACCAATCCCTAAAATAAGTGTATGATGAATGTTTGAGTGTTGCAACCCTCTTTTGTAAAATCACTCATGCACCAACATCTTCATGATTGTGTACATAGGGACTCATTAGGTAGGTTTGTTCTTATTTTTGGTTTTAATACAAACTTAGGTGCTCATATGGGACACCTTAGGTTTGTCATACTTTTTTGTAGGAATAATCAACATGAAAATACAGAAAAAGGTACGTTTATTGCATTACTTTCTTAATTTTTTAAATAGTGATCAAGGGGTTCCCATGAACCCTAAGAGAATAAAGGTCATTCCTGATGGCCCACTCCACCAAGTATAAGAAAATTTGGGGCTTCCATGACTTAACAAACTTTTACAAAAGGTTTGTCCCATATTTTTCTATACTTGTAGCACCACTCATTGAGTTGGTGAGAACCATGTTCCTCATGGGAAGATGCCATGAAAGGGTTTTCAGACCTTACCTACTCTAACATACCAAACACCACTAATACATATGTTTTTTTCTTTTTACAGGTGTCGAGGGAAGGAGCCCAGAGTATGAAGAACCTCGGGATTTGAGGTCAAATCCTTTCCAAGGTGGAGGGAATGATGCAATCCTACCCCCAAGGGCATTGGATAGAAGACTCCAAGAGATTGGGCTAGAGATCTAAGGAAGGCCCTAGGGTTCTCATGACCTTAGGGTAGATTTTGAGCCCATGGGCAAGTTGACCCTTATCTTTGTAAATATTAGAATAGGTTTTTCCTTCTTTTGGGCCTTGTATTTTGGCCATTCTAGTAGTATAGGGTTTTAGCCTTGTATTTCAGGGCATTTTGAGTAGTCTTTGTAGTAGGGACTTTTTTTTTGTATTTTCATGTATTTTGTCAAGGGTGAGCTTAGTTTTTAGATGGGTGTGTGTAGCTAAGCTCTAGCTTCTCAAGGAAGCTTCTCAAGGAGGTGAGCTTAGTTTTAGATGGGTGTGTGTAGCTAAGCTCTAGCTTCTCAAGAAAGTTTTCTCAAAGAAGCTTCTGAAGGAAGTTTTCTTAAGAAAGCTTCCTTGAGAAGCTTCTTTGAGAAAACTTCCTTGAGAAGCTAGAGCTTAGCTACACACACCCCTCTCATAACTAAGCTTACCTCCTTGAGAAGCTTTCTTAAGAAGATTCCTAAAGAAGCTAGAGCTTAGAGACACATACCTCTCTAATAGCTAAGCTCACCTCCTTGAAATGAGAAGCTAGAGCTTCGCTACACACCCCCTATAATAGCTAAGCTCACCCCCAAGACAAAATACATGAAAATAAAAAAAATCCCTACTACAAAGACTACTCAAAATGCCTCAAAATACAAGGCTAAAACCCTATACTACTAGAATGGCCAAAATACAAGGCCCAAACAAAGGATAAACCGATTCTAATATTTACAAAGATAAGCGGGCTCATACTTATCCCATGGGCTCAAAATCTACCCTAAGGCTTATGAGAACCCTAGGGCCTTCCCTTGGATCTCTGGCCCAATCTACTTGGAGTCTTCTATCCAATGCCCTTGCGGGGTAGGATTGCATCACAGATGAAGGTAGAAGTAGGAAACTACCCTCACAATTAGAGTTCCCTATGTTGGACCTTGTGGCCTCAATAACTTAAGATGGGGTGAATTAATTTCCCACTAACAAACTTTTAACTCCCTTCTAAATGAGATAGGCTCATAATGCAGAAGAAGCAACAATAAATTTAAGAATGTTCTTTAAATATGCAACACAAAATTGATTGCAATAAAATAAATGAGATAAGGGAAGAAAGAATGCAAACATAGTTTTATACTGGTTCGGCAAATTCCGTGCTTATGTCCAGTCCCCAAGCAACCCTCTTAGGATTTCCACTATCTTTGTAAAAAAACCATTTACAAAGTCTGAACCACACAGGGACAACCCATCCCTTGTGTTCAGGAATCCTTACAACTCAAGAGAACCTCAATCCCTTAATCAATTTCCTTGAATAAGAAGAATTGAAGAAGAATTCTCTCTTGAAGAGAAGGATATTACAATGAAGATTCATGGATGAACTCTTAATGGATTTGCAAGTGTTTGCCCAAGAGTTCTTTTGGGAGAGCATTTGACAATGAAGTTCTCTTGGAATCTCTCTCATTTTCTTTTGAGAGGATAAGACATTTTGAACCAGAAAAACTCTCTGCCAATTTTGTCCCAAGTCACACATATATATAGACCTTTGATGGTCATTCAAAATTCCAATGAAAAGATGTGACCGTTGGCAGATTTTCTAGAGCATCATCTCTGGTAATCGATTACAGATTTGGTGTAATTGATTACACAATTATGTTTCTTGAACAGTTATGACTCTTCATTTAAAATTTGAATTTCCAACGTTCAGAGTCTCTGGTAATCGATTACATATGATGTGTAATCGATTACACACTTCATTGGTAATCGATTACATGTGCCTTGGATGACTTTGAAACCCTTTGTTTTGAGGCAAGGCTTGATCTTGAAGAAATCTTGAAGCAAGGCTTTGTTTGTTGAAGCAAACTTGTATTAATCTTGAAGCAAATGAGCCTTGTTTGATTCTTCTTTTGGCATCATCAAAATCATGTATACATATATTCACACCCTATTTAGTGGGAAGAAGCTTGTTCATTCACCTAATGGTTATGATGCCTGGACCTTTTAGAATCAAATCGTTTTGATGGACACTCTAAAAGCCTCCACCTCTGGTTATGATGGAAGTGACAATGTTGTGCACCACAACGTCATTCAAGTATTACGTCTAGTTAGGAAGTATCATTTCAATGATGCTTGCATCTACTTCACAAAGGATGTCGACAGCTACTCGTTTATTCAATGTCTACTCCAACTTCCTACTATTCAATATAAAGGGACCTACAACCTCAAGAAGATGAGTAAAGAGTTGATGATAGCTCATGTGATTCAGCTCCATAATGCTCAGAAAAAGAAGAAAGCTAAAGAAAAAGAAACATTAACTGTTGTTGCTATGAAAGACAAAGATGCCTTTGTCCAAGCTAAAGCGTTTACTAATGGTGTGGATGATACCATTGTACGTGGGGTCATTATTGATCTTACCAACACTGGTATCATGGATAAAACACCTGAGGCATCCAATACGACCATAGTTGATGAGGTTATACATCACGTCCTAGAACCTACATCCAAGTAGTCAATAACCTCAAATGAAGCTACCTCAAGAGACAAGGGTGAACAGATGCCATCATTGTCTACTCCGCTAGTTTAGGACCCGCTCTTTTGAAATATACACAACTTGTTGTTACAAGGGATCAAGTGCAAGACATGATTGGGCAAGCTATGGAGTCATTTGTTGAATGCCAATGCCAAGAAAATGAACAATTTAGGCTCTCCATGCAGAATGCTATCACAACTCAATTCTCTAACCTTGGTGTTTTCCTTCTACAAAACCTTCAACAAGCTCAGGCATCCATGCTTGGAGCTATTGCTACACCTGCATTCGTACCCATACCAGCACCTCAACCACTTGAACCTTTACCATAAACCTTTGCCCCAACACCTCCACTCAATCTCCACCACCACCACCAGCTCAGGACTGACTATGATGTCCACCACTATGCCTCTCTTTAAGCCCATTATTTTTGCTTCTGACAAAAGGGGGAGAAGAAGGAATTTTGACTGTAAAGAGCTATCCAGTTATAAATAAAATTGGTTTTGGAGTATATCTAAGTGTTTTCTTTAGTCTTTATTATCCCCCTACAATATATTTTATATTGCCATATAACTTTTTATGGTTGTTGAACTCATGGGGAGTTTAAATGCATTACATTCATTTTACTCTGATTATATTTTATAAATAAAAATTTATACCATTTGATGTAAGCTCCATTGGAGCTTGTAGTACTAGGATCTTTTTCATCAATGGATTCCTTTGCTTCTTGGGAAGATGAATGGCAGCGGAATGGAGAAGGAAGAGAGAGAGGAGATGCCACTTCAAGGAGAAGATGAGTTTAGAAGACGCTCACCACCATAGGAGGCCATGGATAAGAGCTTGGAGGAAGAAAGAGATGAATGAAGGGAGAGGAAGAGAAGAGCACGGAATTTTGTGCTCTAAAAGAGCTCTAAAATCTGAAGTTTAATTTTCAAATGATCAAAGTTGAAAAAAATGCACACACATGACCTCTATTTATAGTCTAAGTGTCACACAAAATTAGAGGGAATTTGAATTTCACTTGAATTTGAAATTGAATTTGTGGAGCCAAATTTTGGAGCCAAAATTTCACTAATTATGATTAGTGAATTTCAATTATGGTTTAGCCCACTAATCCAAGATCAATTCCAAGATTCTCCACTAAGTGTGCTTAGGTGTCATGAGGCATGTAAAACATGAAGGACATGCACAAAGTGTGACTATATGATGTGGCAATGGGGTGTAGTAAGCAAATGCTCACCTCCCCCTCTAAAATTTAATTGGATTGGGCTTCTACCAATTCAATTAAATTTATTTCCCAACACACACATCAAATATTCACTTAGTGCATGTGAAATTATAAAACTACCCCTAATACAAAAACTAGTCTAGGTGCCCTAAAATACAAGGGCTGAAAAATCCTATATTTCTAGGGTACCCTACCTATATTATGGAGCCCTAAATACAAGGACCAAATATAATGACATCCTAATCTAATATGTACAAAGATAATTGGACCCAACCTTGGCCCATGAGCTCAGAAATCTATCCTAAGGTTCATGAGAACCCTAGGACCTTCTTTAGCAGCTCTAGCACAATCCTCTTGGAGCCTCTTGCTCATGGCTCTAGTGACTAGTCTCTTCCTAGGCAGGATTGCATCACCATTTTTCATCATAAAAAAAAGGAGATTTTTAGGAATGAATGACCACTCTTCTCATCTATCTTGGATTTTGATGAATAACAATAAGTATAAATTATTGATGTTCTAATGAGTTTTTGACAAGAATACATGATCAACGTGTTAAAGGATTTAACTATAATCTCTATGTATAATCTTGACTCCAAGAGAAAATGATCTCTTAATTATTTAACTAGTGTCCAACGTGGTAAAACCAAAGAGTGTCCATTGATAATGGTAATCAGTGTTATACATTGCATTGTGTTAACTCTCATGCCCAACTAGTAAGAGACTAAGAAATTCTTTTGAAATGATTAACATTGATCAATAAGTTTGTGATAGTTGAAAAAGGGAAGTACACATGTTCTATCTTATACAAATTCATTTTGCTTCTGTCATACCCTAATTTCATTCGGAGACATTTGTTTGTCGACATCCGGACCTTAATTGATCGCTTTGGGATGCTTAACACCCATCGTCGTGGAATCCATAAGGTTCAGTGACGTTTCGAACAGAAATCGACTGAAAAACATGAAAATAGGAGTGTATTTAGCAAAGTGGGGGTGTAAATAGATTGTTACACCCTAATTTCATCTGGGGACTATTGTTGATCACTTCGGAAAGCTTAACACCCATCGCCGTGAAATCCATAAAGTTCCGCGAAGTTTCGAAAAGAAAACAGTCAAAAAACACAAAAACAGGGGGTGAACTTATCAAACTGGAGTGTAAATAGCAATTTTCAAATCTGGGCACATCTAGAAGATTTTGGACTTTTTCTTGCTTCAGGTGGAAGCAACCTAGCTCGCCTGGGTGAGCTGGGCTCGCCTGGGCGAGTTGGGCGGCAACCTCCTCCCCATTTTGGCTATAAATAAGGGCAAAGAGGCTGAGTAAAAGGGGTCCCTAACCCCTATGTTGTGTATTTCAGTTGTTTTGAGTGAAAAAAAGTGATTTCATGAAGAAAATCTAAGCTGAGGTGCTTCTGTAACGCGTTCAAGACGTTTCCGTGAGTAATTCCATGAATATTTTTCGTCGTTCTTCGTCCGTTCTTCGTGTGTTCTTTGGTCTTCAACCGGTTAGTTTTCTAATCTGAGACTCTCAATTCATTTCTTGTTTTGTTGGCTTTCATCTTCATTTCGTTCACTTTCGGTTTTCTTTTCTTCCGCTTTTAACAAGCTTTTAATTGTTTATTTAAGCCATTATCTTGCCTAATAGTTGATAAAATTGTAGAAGCAAAGCTTCATGGTGAATCAAAGGTGATTCAAAGGTGTTTTTGATGATAACAAAAGATGATGACAAAGGTGATGACAAAAAGCTCAAAGATCAATCAAAGAACAACTAAAGTGAATCAAGAACAATTCAAGAGTTCAAGATAAGAATCAAGAAGAATTCAAGACTCAAGAAGAAAGTTTAGAGTCAAGAATCAAGATTCAAGGTTCAAGATCTCAAGAATCAAGATCAAAATTCAAGACTCAAGATTCAAGAATCAAGAGAAGGTTTAATCAAGATAAGTATGAAAAGCTTTTCTAAAAAATTGAGTAGCACGTGATTTTTCTCAAAACATGTTTACCAAAGAGTTTTTACTCTTTGGTAATCGATTACCAGATTGTTGTAATCGATTACCAGTAGCAAAATTGTTTTGAAAAAGTTTTCAAATTGATTTTACAACGTTCCAATTAATTTCAAAAAACTGTAATCGATTACAATGTTTTGGTAATCGATTACCAGTGCCTTTGAACATTGAAATTCAAATTCAAATGTGAAGAGTCACATCCTTTCACATAAAAGCTTTGTGTAATCGATTGCACTTATTTGGTAAACGATTACGAGTGACTGTTTCTGAATAAATCAAAAGATGTAACTCTTCAAAAAGGTTTTGGCTTTTTCAAATTGGTTTTAAGTTTTTCTAAAAGTTATAACTCTTCTAAATGGTCTTCTTGACCAGACATGAAGAGTCTATAAAAGCAAGGCTTTGTTTTGCATTTTCAATTAAGTCATTCAATCAATCTTTTACAAGCCTTAAATCTCTTTGAACTTCTTCTTCTTCTTTGTACCAAAAGCTTTTTGAAGTTTTCTGGTTTTCTAAACCTTGAAAACTTGTGCTATTCATCTTTTCATTCTCTTCTCCCTTTGCCAAAAAGAATTCGCCAAGGACTAATCGCCTGAATTCTTTTTGTGTCTCTCTTCTCCCTTTTCCAAAATAACAAAGGACTAACCGCCTGAATTCTTTTGTGTCTCCCTTCTCCCTTGTCAAAGAATTCAAAACGACACATTCTGATAATTCTTTTGATTCTTCCCTTTCCCTAATACAAAAGTGTTCAAAGGACTAATCGCCTGAGAATTCTTTTGTATCTCCATTCACAAAGTATCAAAGGTTTAACCGCCTGAAATCTTTGTCTTAACACATTGGAGGGTACATGCTTTGTGGTACAAGTAGAGGGTACATCTACTTGGGTTTGACTGAGAACAAGAGAGGGTACATCTCTTGTGGATCAGTTCTAGTGGAGGGTACATCCACTAGGGTTTCAAAGAGAACAAGGGAGGGTACATCCCTTGTGGATCTTTGCTTGTAAAAGGATTTTTACAAGGTTGAAAGAAATCTCAAGGACTGCAGGTCGCTTGGGGACTGGATGTAGGCACGGGTTGTTGCCGAACCAGTATAAAAACTCTTGTGTGTTTGTTTCCTTCTTCCCTACTCTTTTACTTTCTGCTGTGCATTTAATTTCCGCTTTTACTTTTTGTTAAGTTTCTCTTCTACTCCATATTCTCTTAACAACATAAGTAAAAGCCTTAGAAGAGTAATTTTTTAATTAGTAAAGGTTTAGGAATAATTAATTCAACCCCCCCCCTTCTTAATTATTCTGAGGCCACTTGATGCAACAAAAATGAATTTCAACCGATCATTTGTATTGTAATCTTGTTTGATCACGGTTAAAATAAAATCTAACCGATCATTTGCACTGTAATCTCGGTTAAATCAAAAAGCAAAATAATCAAAATATCTTTGAAAAAAATAATAATAAAATAATCAAAAAAATCAATCGGACGTTTTTTCTTTAAAAGTTTCCTTGAATGAATTGATTAATAACCAAAGTGAAACTAAAGTTAAAATCAACTCACAAACCAAGCTTTGTCCGCAAAAGTCACTTAAAGCCGTTTTAAGGTCCAACGCCTTAAACGATCCTCTTTGCTTTTATTGGTTAACATGGACCGTTCAAAAGCATAAAATCAACACATAACTTTACCACTTTTCGCAAGAACTACGTAGGTTTGAGTTCCTCACCCCAAATCGAGGATACATAGGAGCAAAAGCCCCGCTTTTGTCGACCACCCCTTTAAAAAAAAAAAACAAGAGATCGTTAATGGTCTAATGCTTTAACGATTCTCTCCTTTTAAAAGAATCAAAAGATCGTTTAATGGTTCAACGCCTTAAACGAATTTTGTTCGGTTAAAATCAATCTTGCGAAAAAAGATAAAAACAACTTAACCAACATTTAGTTTTGAAAGAACTACGTAGGTCTGATTTTCTCGTCGCAATTGAGGATACGTAGGAGCGAGGGAAACATCCTTGTCGACAACAAAAAGATAAGAAATACAAAAGGACCCATAAAAAGCTAAAAAAACATAAAAAGGGAAAATACATAATTTTGAAGTCATGTCTTGCACACTTAATTAGAGGCTGTCGTCCCTTGTGACGGTCGCATGGGGTGCTAATACCTTCCCCGTGCGTAAAAATAACTCCCGAACCTTTTATACTTAAAGTTCGTAGACCACATGTTTCGGTTTTTCTGATGTTTTCCTCGAATAAATGTTGGTGGCAACTCTGCGCACCTTCTTTCCTTGGAAGACGCACCCGTGAGCCCCGCGTCGCCCTCCCGCCGAAGGGTAAGTTGCGACAGCCTCTTTTTATTTTGAATTGCTAACATTTGGATTTAAGGAATAGACAAAATAGAAGAGAATAGAAGGTATTCACAAAATATTCCTCTGAGGTCGTTTTCATCGAGGACAAGGAGCACATGATGTTGTTTGTACTATCGCTTATTTCCTCGCAAATCAGAGCATGACCATGTAGCCTTATCTCCCAATGTGAGTCAACGATCTTTTCAAGGAATCAACATTGATCCCATAATGGATCTTTCAATGGAATATATAAAAGGTAGTCTCTACTAAAAAAAATCATTACGAGAAAACAAGAGTATATCTGAAGCAAAACTCTACTAAAATCACTAGACGACTAATTTAAAACTTTCATTTATTTATCCTTTGCTAAGCAAAGTTATCTTGTATTTGAGCTTTATTGTTTGTTCACTCATTGAGTGTTACTGAATACTTGTATTCATTCAAACTACAGTTTGTGAAAGCCAAGAATGACTTAGTGTTAAACAATACTTGGGTTTTTAGATTCAGGAGGAGTCTAAGATAGTGCTAGAAGTGGTGATGGAAGCTTGCTTGTGGGGCTTCTATGGAGGCTGGATCTTTGAGCTTCAATGGGGTCCTTTAATGGTGATTTTCCACCATGGAGATGCAGCGGAAGACAAAGGAAAATAGGTGAGAGGAGGCGCCATCCATTAAGGAATAAGCCATGGAAGAAGGAGCTTCACCACCAAGATGAGCCTTGGATAAGAAGCTTGGAGAGGATGCTTCAATGGAGGAAAAGAAAGAGGGAGAGAAAGAGAGAGGGGGGAGCACGAAATTGAAGGAATAAAAGAGGTATAGAAGTGGAACTTTGAAGTATGTCTCACAAGACTCTCATTCATCAAACTTACAACAAGTGTTACACATGCTTCTATTTATAGACTAGGTAGCTTCCTTGAGAAGCTTTCTTAAGAAAACTTCCTTGAGAAGCTTTCTTAAGAAAACTTCCTTGAGAAGTTTCTTTGAGAAAACTTCCTTGAGAAGCTAGAGTTTAGCTACACACACCCATCTAAAAACTAAGCTCACCTCCTTGAGAAGCTTCCTTGAGAAGCTAGAGCTTAGCTACACACACCCATCTAAAAACTAAGCTCACCTCCTTGAGAAGCTTTCTTGAGAAGCTAGAGCTTAGCTACACACCCCTATAATAGCTAAGCTCACCCCCATGACAAAAAAACATGAAAATACAAAAAAAATCCTACTACAAAGACTACTCAAAATGCCCTGAAATACAAGGCTAAAACCCTATACTACTAGAATGGCCAAAATACAAGGCCCAAAATAAGAAAACAACCTATTCTACTATTTACAAAGAAGAGTGGACCCAACCTTGGCCCATGGGCTCAAAAATCTACCCTAAGGTTCATGAGAATCCTAAGGCCTTCTTTATCAACTCTAGCCCAATCCTCTTGGAGCCTCTTGCTCATGGCTCTGGTAACTGGTCCTTTCCTAGGGAGGATTGCATCATCCCCTCCCCCTTGAAGAGGATTTGACCTCAAATCTGTTGGTTCCTCCTCCTCTATATCAGCTCCACCTGCAAAAGGAATTAAATCAGAAATATTAAAAGTGGTGCTGACTCCATACTCTCTTGGGAGGTCCAACCTATAGGCATTATTATTGATCCTCTTCAAGACCTGAAAAGGTCCATCCCCTCTTGGGCTAAGCTTGGATTTCCTTTTAGTAGGGAAGCTTTCCTTCCTAAGATGGAGCCAAACCCAGTCCCCCTCATTAAGAACTAGCTCCTTTCTTCCTCTATTGCCCTTAGTTGAATACACCTTTGTTTGGTTCTCTATTTGGGTCTTAACCCTCTCATGCAACTTCTTTACAAACTCTGACCTAGATTCCCCTTCTTTATGTATAAAAGAAGTGTCAAGTGGGAGGGGAATGAGGTCTAAGGGTGTTAAGGGATTGAACCCATAGACAACCTCAAAAGGGGATTGCTTGGTGGTTCTATGAACCCCCCTATTGTAGGCAAATTCTACATGAGGAAGATACTCATCCCAAGACTTATGGTTGCCTTTTAGAAGAGCCCTTAAAAGAGTGGATAAAGACCTATTCACTACCTTTGTTTGCCCATCAGCTTGTGGATGACAAGTGGTAGAGAAAAGAAGCTTAGTTCCTAGCTTAGCCCATAATGTTTTCCAGAAGTGGCTAAGGAACTTAGCATATCTATCTGACACAATGGTCCTAGGCAAACCATGGAGTCTCACAACTTCCCTAAAAAAGAGTTTTGAGATATGGGAAGCATCATCCACCTTGTGGCATGGTATAAAGTGTGCCATCTTGCTAAACCTATCCACCACTACAAAGATAGAGTCTACACCTCTTTGGGTTCTAGGGAGCCCAAGGACAAAGTCCATACTAATGTCTACCCAAGGTGCAGATGGAATGGGTAAAGGTGTGTATAGCCCATGAGGCATCACCCTAGACTTGGCTTGTAAACAAGCCACACACCTAGTGCAATGCTTATGGACATCTTTCTTCATATGGGGCCAATAGAACTTTTCTTTGAGTAAGACAAGGGTCTTGTCTATCCCAAAGTGGCCCATGAGCCCACCCTCATGGCTCTCCTTCACAAGTAATTTCCTGATGGTTCCTTGGGGTATGCAAAGCTTTCCCTCTTTGAACAAATACCCCTCAGCCAAATAGTATCCATCTTGGGCCTTTTTCCCACAACTCTTGTAAATGGGAGAGAAATGTTCATCTAAAGCATACAAATCCCTAATGTTATCAAATCCTAAAATTTGAGCTCCTAGTGAGCAAAACAATGTGTGTCTCCTAGAGAGGGCATCAGCTACCACATTTGTTTTTCCCTTTTTGTATTTGATAACATATGGAAATTGCTCTAGGTACTCTACCCATTTTGCATGCCTTTTGTTTAACTTGCTTTGCACTCTAATGAACTTAAGTGATTGATGATCACTATGAATGACAAATTCCTTGGAAACAAGGTAATGTTCCCAAGTTCTGAGTGCTCTTATTAAGGCATAAAGCTCTTTATCATAGGTGGGGTAGTTAAGGGTCGCACCATGAAGTTTTTCACTAAAATAAGCAATAGGGTGCCCACCTTGCAACAAAACAGCTCCAACTCCCACTCCAGAAGCATCACATTCTAGCTCAAAAGTTTTAGAAAAGTCAGGAAGAGCTAGAACAGGTGCCTTAGTAAGCTTTTCTTTGAGCAAAGCAAAGGCTTGCTCTTGTTTTTCACCCCAGGTGAATGCCACATTCTTCTTCACTAGCTCATTGAGAGGTGATGCAATTGTAGAGAAATTAGGAACGAACCTTCTATAGAAGCTTGCCAACCCATGGAAGCTCCTAATATCTCCCACACTTTTTGGGGTGGGCCATTCTTGGATGGCCTTGATTTTCTCAGGGTCCACTTGGACCCCATTTCTACCAACTACAAACCCTAAGAAAACTATATTATCTACACAAAAAGTACACTTCTCTATATTTGCATAGAGGGTGTTTTTCCTAAGGACTGAAAGAACTTGCCTGAGATGTCCTAAGTGATCATCTAGGCTCCTACTGTACACTAAAATATCATCAAAATAAACAACTACAAATCTACCTATGAAATCCCTTAAGACATGATGCATAAGCCTCATAAAGGTGCTTGGTGCATTAGTGAGCCCAAAAGGCATCACTAGCCATTCATACAAACCAAACTTGGTCTTGAAAGCAGTTTTCCACTCATCACCCTTTTTCATCCTGATTTGGTGATACCCACTTTTAAGATCAATTTTTGAAAAGATATTGGCACCATGCAACTCATCAAGCAAATCATCAAGTCTAGGAATGGGGTGCCTATACTTTACAGTGATGTTGTTGATGGCCCTGCAATCTGTACACATTCTCCACGTACCATCCTTTTTGGGCACCAACAACACTGGCACAGCACATGGGCTTAGGCTCTCTTGGACCCAGCCCTTCTTCAACAATTCTTTTACCTGAGACTCTATCTCCTTAGTCTCCTGAGGATTAGTCCTATAGGCTAGCCTATTAGGAAGGCTTGCTCCTGGGACTAAATCTATTTGGTGTTCTATTCCCCTTAAAGGAGGTAGCCCAGGGGGTATCTCTTTGGGAAATATATCACCAAATTCATGTAAGAGTTCTTGGACCTTTGGGGGTAAGGTCTCAAATGTAGGAATTGTGGCAGTGCTAAGGGATGTTTCCCTTGATAGGAAAAGGTAGAAAGATTGTTTAAGAAGGAGTGCTCTTTTAATATCACCTTTTGTTGCAAAATGATTTTCATTCTTAACAATCTTCTTGGAGGAATCCTTTTCCTCTTTTTCCTTCCGCTTGGCCTTTGAAGACAAGGCCTTACTATCCTTCTTTTTATTTTGTTTTTCTAGTTTTTCTTCCTCATCCCTCTTATCTTTCATAGTTAGTTGATCTCTGGCCACCTGTGAAGGTGTTTGAGGATGCAACACAAATTTAGTGCCAAGATGGGTGAGGGTAATCTCATTAGTTAGGCCATTGTAAATGATCTTCCTATCAAATTGCCACGGCCTTCCTAAAAGAATATGTCCTGCCTCCATGGAAACTATATCACAATTAACTTCATCCTTATATGTCCCAATGGAGAAAGGTACCTTCACTTGTTGGTTAACTATCATTTCCCCTTGCTCATTGAGCCATTGAAGTTTATAAGGTTTTGGGTGGGGAATGATAGTGAGGTTCAACTTGGAAACTAATCTTGTGCTACAACAATTGCAACAAGATCCACTATCCACAATGAGAGAACAAGTTTTATCTAAAATTTTGCATCTTGTATGAAATATGTTCTCTCTTTGGGAATGAGATAGATCACAAGATTGACCTCCAAGGAGCCTTCTAACCATTAAGAGGACACCTTCTTCATGGGGGTAGACTTCCTCACTAGACTCTTCACCCCTTACTTCATCTTCACTTCCACTAGAGGAAGGGCAAGAAGTAGTTTCCTCTTGACTACTATAAATGTCTTGACCCCTCATAATCATGGTTTTCTTGGTGGGGCATTGAGAGGCAATGTGACCTCTCCCAAGACATTTGAAGCATTTAATGTTGCTAGTCCTTTCTTGGGAACTAGTCTTAGGGGTGTATTTCTCTATGGTCTTACCCTTTTCTTCCTTGGGTTTTGAAGGTGTAGCCCCCAAAACTCCTTGGGCTTGGTCCTTCCTTGGATAAGAGTGAAAGCCATAAGATTTTGAAGAAGGCTTTCTTTTTAGTTGTTGTTCCACTCTTATACAAAGTTGGACTAGTTCATCTAGGTCCCTATATGGAAGGAGTTCAACCTTGTCCCTTACTTCCATATTAAGCCCACTAAGGAACCTCGCTATGCTTGTCCTTTCCTCCTCCCTAAGTCCAGCTCTTAAAAAGAGTAGTTCCATTTGTTGCCTGTATTCTTCAATACTCATACTCCCTTGTTTAAGCCTTTGGAGCTTGTCCATAAGCTCCCTATCATAGTAGGGAGGAATGTGCCTCTTCCTAAGGGCACTCTTAAGATCATTCCAATACTCTACTGGAGGATCCTCATGAATCCTTCATTCCCTAACAAGGGAAGTCCACCAATAGAGGGCATACCCTTGAAAGCTAATGGTAGCCAATGGAACTTTTCTCTCTTCGCTAATATGATGGCAAGCAAAGATTTGTTCAACCTTCATTTCCCAAACTAAGTAGGCCTCAACATTATCTTTTACATGGAAATATGAAACACTAATGTTAACCTCTTGAGGCCATCTATCCCTTTCCCTTCTTTGGGAGTGATGTTTAGTATGTGAACTATGGCGCCATCTATAATAGTCGCTAAGTTCTTCACTTAAACTCTTGCAAGAGTCATGACTACTATAGGAGGCATGTTTTTCTCTTTTCATTTCTTTTATTATTTTTCTTCTTTCTTCCTCTCTTATTTTCTCTCTTTCATCTTGACTTATTTCTTCCACTCTTTTTTTTCCTTTTTCTTTTCTCTCTTGTTTTTCTTTCCATAACTTGAGAGAACTCAACTCATCTAAGATTCTAGATAGACGGTCCTTATGACTAGTACCCTCATCATTAACACTAGTTGAATGATGACTCATGTTGGTTTCTAAGTTGTGGTTCTTTCTTGTTGGAGGTTTGAAAACAAAAGGTAAAATAAACTATGGTTGAAACTAGCCAAAATAAACACTAAAAGAGGTGTGAAAGATAAGGTAAAAAAAAACTAATTGGTAAAATGCAAGCTATCTAGGCGATTTGACAATGGAAGGTAAAAGAAATAAGCTATGAAAGTAAGCAAGAAATGTAAACTAGGTGAATCCTAAGAGTGTTTGGATGACCACATTCAAGGTTCCCAACAAAGCACTCACTATCCTAAGCAAAAATTGCCTAAAATTATTACACACAAATGGAAGTTTGGTAACCTATTGGAGGCTCCCAACACACTTCCAATGAAAGGCCTTTTTGTTACAAAAACTTGAAAGCAATGAAGGTAAGTAAATTGCAAATTACAAAATTACAAAACGGTCCTGAATTTTGGTGGTTGTTCTCTCTTTGGTGATTCACTCAATTTGGAGTGCTTCTTAGTCCAATAGCTCTTAAGGTGGTTGGCCCCTTGCTTCTGGACTCAAATTCTTCAAGGGATGGCACCAATCCTCCTTCCAATTCCCTATATGGCAACCCACAAACAAGGAAACAAAGAGACAAGCAATAACCAAAGACAAAAAAAAAATGAAATGAAAGCTAAACCAATGGAGTTTTAACAAGACAATTTTTCAAGGATTATTCAACAATTAAAGCAATGAAAAGGACATAGAAGCAAGCTAGGACTCAAAGAGAAACTTAGAATGGCTCTAGAGTAGAGTAAAAAAACTGAAAAAAAAAAGACTCAAAAAACCTCTAGCTTTGGCACTTGTCTTCACACTAATTTTCAATTTAAATTTTGGAACTAAGATTGGTATAACATAGGCACCAATTATAGAATAAATTTTGAGCCAAAACAACAAGCACCCTTCCCTTTCACCTTTTTTTTTTCTGGATACTGATTTTCCTGCCAACTTGTGCGATTTTTCGTATTTTTTCCTTTTATCCAAATCACTTGTTTCTTTTTTTATAACTTTTTTCCAGATGTCTAGAAAATTCAGTAAAAATTTCAGCTCAAAATTCGAAGTAACAAATTCTCAGTAATTTTTACAAGTTTGTACGTCCAAGCTGCCAGCACCAGCGATTTGTTTCTTTAAGCATGGTATATTGATTGCCTTGGGCTTACTTTCAACCTTCCTATGTATGTTGAACTCACTAGGATTGTTTACCACAGTTTTCAGAGTTCAATATTCACTTAGGATCAACATTTCAGCCAGCAATTCAATCACCAAAACTCAAATTCACAATAGACACAATCATAAAGAAACCTAAAAGTTCAAGAAAAGGTTCACAATCAAAGACTCTCTAAGAATTTTGCATGAACATGTTAAGGACTAATTAACATGAAAGATTTGACTCAAATCAAATAATAGGCTAAAAGAATTTCATACACTCATGAACAAATGAGTTAGACAAAGAAACAAGAAAATAAAATTCAGCACAACATAAGAAATCTTATGTGACAAGTTTCATGACTAGACATGACTTCTATGACAAAACTACAATAGGTGAACAAGTCACTCTAGATTTTTGAGGTTTTCTTCTACTTTAATATTTTTGTAAGAATTTTATGGTTTAGGTTTCAGCCACAAAAAATAACAAGACAAAACTCAAAGGAACCTAAACTCAACACAATTCATGGTTCAAGAACAAGAACAAGAAATTTGAACCATAGAAAATCAAATCTAACTTCTATAGCAAGTTTAATCGGTGAAAACTCTAAAGAATCATGTTAACAACATTTAGAACAAGACATGTGAGGAGATACATGGAGAAAAATGAAGAAACAACAATGGAAGAGAAGGTAAAGCAAAAAAATTAATGGAGGTTTAAGGAGCACCTACTTGAAGCTCTTGTGCTCTGATTACCACTTGATGGAAGCTTGCTTGTGGGGCTTCTATGGAGGCTGGATCTTTGAGCTTCAATGGGGTCCTTTAATGGTGATTATCCACCATGGAGATGCAGCGGAAGACAAAGGAAAATAGGTGAGAGGAGGCGCCATCCATTAAGGAATAAGCCATGGAAGAAGGAGCTTCACCACCAAGATGAGCCTTGGATAAGAAGCTTGGAGAGGATGCTTCAATGGAGGAAAAGAAAGAGGGAGAGAAAGAGAGAGGGGGGAGCACGAAATTGAAGGAATAAAAGAGGTATAGAAGTGGAACTTTGAAGTATGTCTCACAAGACTCTCATTCATCAAACTTACAACAAGTGTTACACATGCTTCTATTTATAGACTAGGTAGCTTCCTTGAGAAGCTTTCTTAAGAAAACTTCCTTGAGAAGCTTTCTTAAGAAAACTTCCTTGAGAAGTTTCTTTGAGAAAACTTCCTTGAGAAGCTAGAGTTTAGCTACACACACCCATCTAAAAACTAAGCTCACCTCCTTGAGAAGCTTCCTTGAGAAGCTAGAGCTTAGCTACACACACCCATCTAAAAACTAAGCTCACCTCCTTGAGAAGCTTTCTTGAGAAGCTAGAGCTTAGCTACACACCCCTATAATAGCTAAGCTCACCCCCATGACAAAAAAACATGAAAATACAAAAAAAATCCTACTACAAAGACTACTCAAAATGCCCTGAAATACAAGGCTAAAACCCTATACTACTAGAATGGCCAAAATACAAGGCCCAAAATAAGAAAACAACCTATTCTACTATTTACAAAGAAGAGTGGACCCAACCTTGGCCCATGGGCTCAAAAATCTACCCTAAGGTTCATGAGAACCCTAAGGCCTTCTTTATCAACTCTAGCCCAATCCTCTTGGAGCCTCCTTCTCATGGCTCTGGTAACTGGTCCTTTCCTAGGGAGGATTGCATCAAGTGGTATTAAGAATACTTGTATGGCTAGGAGTGGCAGGTCAAAATATTTGTTTTGTCATCAAGTTTTGATTAGTAGAACCCTTTATTGTTGAGTAAAAGAGAACTGGACGTAGCTCAGGTTGAGCGAACCAGTATAAACCAAGTGTTTCTTTTTCTCTACTTTATGGTTTATTAAGCATTTTATTAGCACTCTCTGTCACTTCTTTAATACCAAGTATTTATTTGAAAAACTGTTTTATAGACTCTCTCTCTTATTAAGTCACAGAACGATCAAACATGTCCTTATTAAAACCTATTTTCTCTTTAGTGGATGACTTACCATACGTATACATTTCTATCTATATTTGTTCTAAAAGTTATAAAAAGTTTTTATCTTTGATATACACACTATTCAACCCCCTTCTAGGGTGATTGTTGTTATTTCAAATGATTGAGATTAAAGTTAAATAATTGTTGAATAAATTAATGAAAAATTACAATGACAATTTTGTCCCTCTCTCCTTCAACCCATCCCATTGTCCGCCATTGTTGGAGACAATTGTTGGTTTTGACATTTTATTATTATTTTTTCTTTCCTCACCACCTCCACTCTCTCGAAGGGTTTCACCAGCATTGATGGCATAAGCATTTCTTCCCCAAATTCCATAGCCTGCATCATCCCTCCCCAATTCCCACTATGGATCTCTATTCTTGAGTTGAACAATAACAACATCCACCACCAAGAGTGCCCCCACCGTCTATTTTGCTATCTCCCTCTGATTCCTCCCCGCTAGTGCTAAGTGCAAATTTGAGTTGTTTTTGGGATAGGATTGTTTACCACATTTCTATAAGTTCAATATTCACTTAGGATCAAAATTCCAGCAAGCAATTCAATCACCAAAACTCAAATTCACAATAGACACAATCATAAGAAAACCTAAAAGTTCAAGAAAAGGTTTACAATCAAAGACTCTCTAAGAATTTTGCATGAACATGTTAAGGACTAATTAATATGCAAGATTTAACTCAAATCAAATAATAGGATAAAAAAATTTCATACACTCATGAACAAATGAGTTAGACAAAGAAACAAGAAAAAATAAAATTCAGCACAACATAAGGAATCTTATGTGACAAGTTTCATGACTAGACATGACTTCTATAACAAAACTACAACAGGTGAACATGTAACTCTAGATTTTTGAGGTTTTCTTCTACTTTAATGTTTTTGTAAGAATTTTATGGTTTAGGTTTCAGCCACAAAAAATAGCAGAACAAAACTCAAAGGAACCTAAAATCAACCCAATTCATGGTTCAAGAACAAGAACAAGAAATTTGAACCATAGAAAATCAAATCTAGCTTCTATAGCAAGTTTCATCGGTGGAAATTCTAAAAAATCATGTTAATAACATTTAGCACAAGACATGTGAGGAGATACATGGAGAAAAATGAAGAAACAGCAATGGAGGAGAAGGTAAAGCTGAAAATTAGTAGAGGTTTAAGGAGCACCTACTTCAAGCTCTTGTGCTCTGATACCACTTAATGGAAGCTTGCTTAAGAAGCTTCTATGGAGGCTGGATCTTTGAGCTTCACTAAGGTCCTTCAATGGTGATTTTCAGCCATGGAGTTACAACAGAAGATAAAGGAGAAGAGGTGAGAGGAGGCGTCATCCACTAAGGAATAAGCCATGGAAGGAGGAACTTCACCACCAAGAGAGTGCCTTGTATAAAAAACTTAGAGAGGAAGCTTCAATGGAGGAAAAGTGATGTAAGCTCCATTGAAGCTTGTAGGCCTAGGATCTTCTTCATCAATGGATTCTTTTGCTTCTTGGAAGATGAATGGCAGCGGAATGGAGAAGGAAGAGAGAGAGAAGACGCCACTTCAAAGAGAAGATGAGTTTAGAAGAAGCTCATCACCATAGGAGGCCATGGATAAGAGCTTGGAGGAAGAAGGAGATGAATGAAGGGAGAGGAAGAGAAGAACACGAAATTTTGTGCTCTAAAAGAGCTCTAAAATCTGAAGTTTAATATTCAAATGATCAAAGTTGAAAAAAATGCACACACATGACCTCTATTTATAGCCTAAGTGTCACACTAATATTGGAGGAAAATTTGAATTTCAATTCAAATTTCACTTGAATTTGTGGAGCCAAATTTTGAGGCAAAATTTCACTAATTATGATTAGTGAATTTCAGTTATGATTCAACCCACTAATCCAAGATCTATTCCAAGATTCTCCACTAAGTGTGCTTAGGTGTCATGAGGCATGTAAAGCATGAAGGGCATACACAAAGTGTGACTATATGATGTAGCAATGGGGTGTAGTAAGCAAATGCTCACCCCCCCTCTAAAATTTAATTGGATTGGGCTTCTACCAATTCAATTAAATTTATTTCCCAACACACACATCAAATATTCACTTAGTGCATGTGAAATTATGAAACTACTCCTAATACAAAAACTAGTCTAGGTGCCTTAAAATACAAGGGATGAAAAATCCAATATTTCTAGGATACCCTACCTACATTATGGAGCCCTATATACAAGGCCCAAAAATAATGAAATCCTAATCTAATATGTACAAAGATAAGTGGAATCATATTTAGTCCATGGGCCCAAAATCTACCCTAAGGCTCATGAGAACCTTAGGACCTTCTCTTGTATCTCTGACCCAATCTTCTTAGAGTCTTCTATCCAATGCCCTTGGGGGTAGGATTGAATCAAAAAGAATGAGAGAGAGAGAGGGGGGGGGGCAGGGGAGGGGCACGAAATTGAAGGAGAAAAAGAGGGAGAAAAGTTGAACTTTGAATTATGTCTCATAAGACTTTCATTCATCAAAGTTATGACAAATGTTACACATGCTTCTATTTATAGCCTATGTCACTAACTAAATGAAAGTTTTCTTAAGAAGCTAGAGCTTAGCTACACACACTCCTCTAATAGTTAAGCTCACCCCCATGCTAAAATACATGAAAATGATTAGCTACACACACCCCTCTAATAGCTAAGCTCATCCCATGCCAAAATACATGAAAATACAAAAAGGTCCCTACTACAAAGACTACTAAAAATGTCCTGAAATATAAGACTAAAACCCTATACTACTAGAATGATCAAAATATAAGGCACAAAAGAAGGAAAATTTATTATAATATTTACAAAGAAGAGTAGACCCAACCTTGGCCATGGGCTCAGAAATCTATTCTGAGGTTCATGAAAATCCTGATACCTTCTTTAACCTCTCTAGTTCATTCCTCTTGGAGTCTTCTATCCAATACCCTTAAGGGTATGATTAAATCAGGTTGAGTAGCACAAATACATGATACCTGATTAATTGATCACTAGGTATTGAAAATTAATTGAATCGCGCGTGTTTTAACATGTGAATGGAATCCAATTCCAGGTTTAAACATTTCCATGGAATCCCATATGTAAATTAAAAAATAACGTATTTATACATTTCAAGTAATAGGGTATAAGTATATGAACTAAATTAATTATACGAGGTGATTTGGAAAACCACAACTTTAATGGCTCATAAGGAAAGAGATGTTCGGAAAAAGACGAGTTTGCATGATTCTCGTAGAACTCACGCTAAAAGTAGCACGTTTCCGTGTCGTTTAACTGAAGGTAAAGCAAACTATTACTTATGTTAAGGTTAGAAAAAATATTTCTTATCATTGCATTATGCTCTTCATAATCATCAACTGAAGATAAATTATATATAGTATTTAGAAAAGAATCCATCAAATAAACCAAAAAGAAGAATTTCCTATCTTATGCACCCATGTGTCTTTTATAGTGGGCCCATTGTTCCAGGAGCACCTGTGGTCCCGAGTTTATTAGTTAGTTGGCTTCAATTAATTATTTTAATTTTATATGTTAAAATTGATAATATTGTTTATAATTTCCTATTTTTCCTTCTTTAGGACAAACTAAATGGATTTGATCTAACACTACATGCGTGCGGCTTTATCAACAACTCTAAATATTGGAAAAATAAGGACATGTAGAATCCTATGATCGATCTTCGAACCGTTTATGCTTGTCCTATCTTGTAGCTTGCCCCTTCCAGTAACAGCAATGGTTACGTTGTAAAAACCAAATATAACAAATTAAATTAGCCAACACACCTAAGTATGAAATCACTCATTAATTGGTTGGAGCTCTCACTACCTTAATTGCAACGTTGAGTGTCGTTTACTCAAGTACGTATCTTCATTCTTTTACCCAGTTCGGAAGATGAGTTCACACATAATTTTGGAGGATAACAACAAATTAAACTCATGATGAACACGTATGTGAGCATATATATGTAATCACATGTAACTCTAAAAGATCGCGGGCAACTATATCAGCAACTGGTCATTTAAAAGATCATGGGCAACCATATTTGAAGTCCATGTGTTTGAATCTTGGAAGAGAATAGCAGTTTTGAAATAGAATATAAAATGCAAAGAAAGATAAAAGAAATCAATAGACAGAGGAGGGGAAAAAAAGAAGAAGAAAGATAATTAGAATATTTAATAAATAGATAGCTAGAAAAGTTTTGAGAATTGATCATAATTATAATGTAGACAATAATTGTATTTTAAAGTAACATAAAAGTTAATCAATAAAATATTGGAATATATTATTATATAGTAATTTAAATTATTAATAAATATGATTTTTAATATGAAATTTTATTAGATCTCTTAAATGATTAGCAACTATTTATTTGGCTTAAAACTAACCATCATCTATCTCACATCCTTATAACTCCAATTAACTATTCAATTCCCAAGATAAGTAATATATACAGTCCCATTTTTTTCATAATTCCTTTAGAATGTTAAATGTGTTAAAATACTAATAATTTAATAAAATATTTATTCAATAAAAGGGTTATTATATATGAACTTATGTTATAAACACTTAATTCAGTAAAATCATTTTAATAAATTTCACTATTATTATTATTATTATTTTATTATTATTAATTATTTATTATTAGTATTATTATTATGAGGTTTGTATGTCACTTTCATAAATTTAATTGAACAATTTAAATTTTGAATAGTGTTTATATCAGTTTTATAAATATTCTTCCGATCACAAACAATAGCCGAATCTAGTAAATGAAAAAAATTGTGATTGAAATAAGCTAAAATGTGAAGATCATCAAACTTAGATTTCAACAAACTCCTCAACAGTATACGAGAAAAAAATAAAGAAATTAAATAAGTAATTAAATTGAACCAAATTTTGTATATAAGTTTGAACTAACAAGTTTCTAAACAAATGAAAGGATGAAAATTGTTTTTAACTTGTGCACAAAAAATTGATTCATTTTATTTCTTTAATTTGTATTAAAACTTTGTAAATGTTCATTTTTATTTTTTATCTAAACTGTCTCTTACTCTCTCTCAAAGTGCTTCCACCAAGGATTCTAGTGTGATGCGGCTCTTTTGAGAAGTTACAGGGACAGTGAACTTTGGCTTTGACGATCAATGGCTTTGGAATTTCTTCCTAAACAGTAATGTAACTAATGTATAAACAATCCTTTCTCTCAAGGTCATCTTGCAATATTGTACCTTCTTTTGTTACCTTTCGATAAGGTAACTTTCGCTCATCAATGAAAGCTGATGATTTTTAATTTATAATTATTCAACTTATGGAAAAGAATGATAAGTACATTTCGATAAGGATGAAAATGAGTCAAGTCTCAGTCCTTATGCATTAAACACGCTTAGTTTATTTCTTAAAAATTAGATTTGATCTGACATTTTACTTGACATTTTTTTAAAAGTCTTGTTGATTTGAACGGAGGATTATTAGATTTAAAAACAAATATACATTAATTATCATGCTTTTATTTAAAGGAGAAAAGAAAAACTTGTTAAGATGGGCCTAATGGTAAGAGATAGTAAGAAAAACTAAATGCATAAAAAAGAATCAATAAATTTAGAAATGATAGTTCTTTCACTGTATAACGATTGTATTAGGTCGGATCTTTATTGTCTTGTATAAGAATATGTATAGAAAATAATTTTTATAAAAGAGAGGATGGAAGGAGATGTTTATTTGATTAGGTTAAAAGAAAGGGAAATGGCCAATGGGAGATCCTGTTCACCTTACTTTCGTTTATAGAAAATAAAAATAAAAATATGAATAATTTACATTTATACTTTTATACAAAATGGAGGAGATGAAAAGTATATTAGGTAATTAAAAAAATCTCATAACAATTTAGTTTACAAAATTGAAAAATAAAGTATATTTTTCCTCCAAATGCCTCAAAAGACAAAAATAAGAGTGGAGTTTTATTGGCTCTCCAATGCAAAATGTAGGAAGGCACATTTGTAGGTGTCTCGGGTGCTTTGACGTGTGGTCCTTTTGTATGTAGTCATACATATAGTTTATTTTTATATCACAAATATTCTCGGTTGGATGTAATTATGTTCAAAAGTAATAAAAAAATTTCTTCAAATATTAAATACAATTACATATTATTCAAGACTTAAATTCAAAACCTTTTAATAATCCCACGCTAATTGATGTATATGTAAGTTTGGTGGTGTAGTCATACTTATCCTGCTACAAAGGATCAAGTTATGCAGGAAAAATTATTAGAGTTTTTTGGTTGCTTTCTCTCCTTGTAACTTGATTCAGTTTTTGTTTTGTAATTAGGTTGGATATCCCTTGTACTCTTTTAATATATATTTTCTCTTAGGCTGATAAAAAAAAACATATCTTCCCCTCTCATTCAAATTTATTTTCAAACCAATTGGTATTTTTTTTTTATAAAAGAATCCTTTCTTCTCTTTCCTTTTCCTCCTCCAAATATGCACACTCTTAAATAAACTAACAAAAAGAATTTTATGAAGAATAGTTTATTTAAATATATTAATAAGTTAACGAATATATAATTTCTAAATAAATAAATAATCCAATTCATGTAATAAATAAATATAATATTTTTCCTATTTTTAAAGAATCATAAAGGTCACCTGATCCTATGTTCCCTCAAGGGGCAGATTTAGCACGACTCTCTCCAATTCTATACTATCCCAAGATGACAATGTATAATAGTCCATGTACAAAGGATCCAAGTAATGCCATTCATTATATAACACCATGAACTTTGCAAACACATTGTTTCTTTAGCCAAAATGCATGTGGCTCAATTAATTATTAAAATACATATCATATATTCACTCTCTGATTGAGAACTCATAACCATATGATCTATATAACTAAATGTAGTCAAAACCTGACAAGACCAACAATTCAATTTATAATTAACGTGCATATATAGGTTCAAACAGTACTTTTATTTAAATGGATAAAAAAGAAGTTAGAGTATAAATCTCGTCTATTGTACAATATAAAATCAGAAATTGCAAGTAGCAGTCATTTAAATGTTTTTGTTTCATTATTTTTCTACTATAACATATATTATACCGCTTTCTCTCATCCCAATTTTCTTGTTAATTAATTAATACATATTACAATGTTAAAATCATAAAATTTTCTTCATATAACAATGATCTTTTTGGAAGATCCGTCTTTATTGTGCCCATTACATGCTTTAACACCACATTTTAGTTATCTGATAAATCATAAACAATGTATAAAAAATAACATTTAATGGAATTTGCATTTGGAATATCCTTCACTTGATTAACACACATCATATAGTGTATATGTGGCTGCTAGCTAGCTAATTGCTAGGTCCCGCTATCACATGCACCCGCAAAATTGTGTCACTCTTAAAATTCCAATTAAGTTAAATTTCTTGAACGATATGTGAAATCTTGGAGGAAGGTTAGGTTGGAGAATCGGATCGAATAGTTTTGGTTGTAGGGTCCTTACCCACAAGAAGATAATATAAACAAAAGAGAATATACTACACATTCATTAGAAATATAACTAGCGAAATTAGAAAACAATGTGGCCCTTTGTTCTGGAATATTCGGATAGGGATCATAGCACATTGGTGGGTTAGATGGCAATGTTCGTGTTGCTTCGTAGTTCAGTAGATATCGCTTATAATATGTAGGCAATAAATTATACATAGAAGGCTCCAACTGCAGCTTTTGTCCTTTGTTTTTTAATATTTTAAAATGGTGCATAAACTATTTTAGGTTGAATGCTGGAGCAGGTGAATAATTAATGTCTGAGCCAGTTGTATGTTGGACTCCGAAAGTTTTAGGACAATCATAGCACATTATTGTCATGCAAAAAATAATAGTATCGCTTCGTAAGTACCAAAAGAGCATTGGATCCTAAAATTCAATTGATACTTGAATTCCATGTCATTACATTTATATAACCACCACATACATAAATCAACAGGTTAGAAATTGTTACAGTTTAATTAGTAATAGTCTCAGGTTTAAATTCTGTTGTGCAGCCATCCAACTCCAGCATAGTTATTTCTAGTAAAAAAAAACTTATGATTTAGATAAAAGAATTGCATTTACATAAAAATTGGAGCAACTTTGAGTATTCTTTCTATTTCATAATAATTGTCATGTAAAAAAAAAATTAAATAATTATCATTTTAGTTTTTTTAATATAACATTAATTATTTTTTTATTTTATATTTTTCATTTTTTATCCGTAAATGTTAGTTTGTTAATATTGTTAAATATCAATCGAGAGAGATTCAAACTCAGCTCCATTCTCCCTTCATCCTTTATAATATTATTAATTATCAATAATAAAATTTATAAATAAATTAATGATGATGATATTAATTTTATTTAATTGTTACTCTCTTTTATTTATTTATTATCTTTTCTTTCATCTATGTAAAAAAAACTGACAACTACAAATTATGGGGTGGATGAAGTACAAGTAAAAGAAATTGTGTAGTACACAAAAAAAAATTATAGGAAAAAGAAACAGGATTTTGAAAGAGAATAGTTGAAATTGAATATTTGCGCATAATTATATTTTTAGCTTTTCTATTATCATTTTTTAATTCGTTCCTTTTATTTTTTTAACAAATTTAGTCTTTTATTATTTTAACCGTATAATTTGATTTATTTATTAAATTTACATTCAATATCTAATGGAATTGTTACTGCACATTTAGATTAGTACATTCACGTCAAAACTAAGATGGTATAGTCCAGATGATTCAACATGATGAGTGAGTTCTTGTAAATTATTTCAGTATTTATCTTTTATTCTTAAAAAAAAATACATTCACGTGAACATTTTATTATTATGTTAGTTTTTTAAAATATAAAGTATAAATATAACAGATATAATTATTGAAATAGTAATGGAATCAAATTTGTAAAAATTAAAATAAAATAAAATAGAAAAACCATACATAAGAATTAAAACACAAAGGAAAAGTATAAATAAACTTTGAAATCCATGTTACTACTTTATTATCCGGAAGGGATAGAGGCTGAAGGAAATTTATTAAGCAGAAATTTTAGACTCAAAGCACAATGTTAAATAATGTTCAATCTTTCATAGTGGTTGTGATATGACTTGGCACTAGCGAGGCAATGATAGGGTTGTTCCTTAATTGCCACATAATTGTTTGTTTTGGACAAAATTATTGATACTGCAACAACATAACAAAGTTGACACTACTAGGAAAAAAAATTTCAGGTCGTTGGATCAATGACAGTTTTACCAAAATCATCTTAAAAAAATGTGCTATAACATTTTTTGTAATTATCAGGACTTATTAACGACGGTTTTTAGAAGAAAAAACGTTAAGCTTTGATAGTTAAAGACAATTTTAGGAAAACTATAAGTAATTCATTAAGGATGGTTTTTCTAAAACCATCGTGGTTGGTTTCTCTAAAATTCAAAGGTTTTCATTCTCAACCCTAAAACCCCTCAAAGCCTCATGGTTATACTTTAGCTTGCTTGTTACATTCTCGACTTCACCCCTGACCTCCAAACCTTTTTTCCCGTGCTTCGCTTCTCGTCGGCCTCCCTTTTCCACCACACCAAAGCCCTTTCTCCGTCAAGGTCGCCATCATAAGAGACTAAAACCCTCTCTCATGTAAACCCTTTTCCTCGTAAACCCTTTCTCTCCTAAACCTCGTGCCTCTGTTTTCGTTGTAAAATCGTACACCCTCGTGTAAACTGTAATATCCCAATTTTCGTAAACTAGATTAAAAAGGATTGTTATTTATAAATAAATAAAGGTTTAAAAAAAATGATGAGATTTTGTAAATAAATAAATAAGGAGATATAATTATTAATTAAAATAATGATTTGAGAGAAAATAAAAAGGATATTTTATTTATTTGTTTGATAGAGAATAAAATAAAGTTTGCTTGTATAAAATAATAAATAAATAAATAGAGTAAACCTAGCTATAAATAGCGCTAGGTCAGTTTTCACACTGACGGTACCTCTTCTTTTTCTCATTTTTGTTTTTTTTTTCTCCTTCTCCTCTCAAAACCCTTTCTTTTTTCCGCAGCCCACCAAAACCTGTCTCAGAAAAACAACGATCTTGGACTCGTTCACCGTTGGATCGTCATGAAATTTTAGTACCACGTTCGAAACCAAATTTCGAGCATTCTCACCGTTGGGAATTTTGATATCATGTCTGAGCTAAGAGAAATACCCCTCGCATTGTAGCCTTTCTTTTACCGCATAAACCCAGAGCTGTCTTGGTAAAACTACGATCCCGGTTTCGTTAACCGTTGGATTGTCGTGAATTTTGGATATGTTGTTCGAAATTCAATTGCGCACGCTTTGACCGTTGGGATTTGCGAGATAATGTTCTTGGAGGGAGAAAAATGAATCGCATGAAGATAGTTCAAATGGAGGCTTTAATCCCTTCTCCGTTTCTCTGACGTTCGAGAATTCTATCAGAGCAGTCGGAGGAAAAACTGGAGGAATCTCAGGGAACCGCTAGAGATGCCGCTATCGTTATCGGAAGACACGTGAGTCCGCTTAGAGGTAAGGGATGAGTTTATCGCAATTGGGGGTTAGAATGAACATGTGTAGGGATCCTTAGAAAACTAAATTTGGGTTTATTTGGGATGTTTATTGAATTATAATTTTTTGTTTATGATTATAAATACAATATTATTGTGTTCTATGTTCCAATTGATGTCCTGATGAGAATTGATTGATAAACTTGAGTGCTCTTGATGTCTTTGTATTTAACCCATGATTTTGATTAATTGATTTTGATACAATTGTGAGAAACTATTTCAGAGGTTTTACACCCCATGTTGTGATAAAATATTTTGTATAAATTGTTATGTTTAGGTTATGAAATGAAGATTCAAACTGTGCGTATGTGATAAATTGAGCATGTGACGGATGATGAAATACATGTGTATTGAGATGAGATGTGTGTATTGAGTTGTGAACTATGAACTGTGCAATCACACAATTGTAAGACCCTTTAAGGGCGACGAGTATTGTGATGGGATCCACTGTGGGAACCCGACGAATTAAAATGATTTTGAAAACAATTGAGTAGATGTGTGTATTGCATAGTTCATAGGTAAAGTGTATATGATTCATGAGGTGTGATAACATGTTAAATTGAGATTATACCATTGTGATTGGGATTAAGTGTATGTGATAAATTGAGTATATATATGATTGAGATATATATGTGCATTGAGTTGTGAACTATGAATTGTACAATCACACGATCATAAGTCCCTTCAAGGGCGACGAGTTGATATTAAGTGCCTTTTAGGGCGACGAGTTGATGCTAAGTCCCTTTTTGGGCGACGAGTTAATGATAAGACCCTTAAAGGGCGACGAGTTAAAATTATTTTGAGAACAATTGAGGAGTCGTGTGTTTTGTACAGTTCATAGATAGAGTCTGTGTGCTAAAATGTTTTCTGGGTTGGACCTGAATCAGGAGGGAGAGGCCCTGACGGACTCTTCGGAGTGTAGGTCTTGGGGGTCACACGGTTTGAGTGTTCCTTTAAGCCTATGTTGATCCCATATGGTTGGAGCATTCTCGCAAAACATTGTGACCCTGACTGGTCTCCCTATGATATTACCTAGTGAGAGTGACTTGACTTGCTAGTGTGTGGTTTGTCTTGTCATGTACTCCTAGGCGCCCGGCGAGGTTTTTCACTGACATGGTACCACATTGCATAGAGGCTTGAGTCTTAGCATAACTGTTGCATACGCTTGCTAATTGTTTATTATGAAATTGATGTGTTATTATGTCTTGATCGGAGTGTGTGGTTCCTGTGTATTGTGATTGATGATTGAAAAGTGTGATTGATGAATGACAAGGTGATGAAATAGTGTGAGATATGCTAAGTAAATTGTATTTGGCTATTATATGTTGTGTTGTTTCTCTCTAGTAGTTAGAAATGTGATAACTCACTCCCGGTTTGCTGTTTGTGTTTGGATCCTGTGATGATCTTGAACTTTGTGTTCGGGGGAGCAGATGAATAAGTGGATGACTATGAAGAACCTCATGCTAGAGGACACGGGAACATCACGCTTTGATAAGATGTGACATTAGGATATAGGTTCTATATTAATTGTATGAAACTTAGATGGCCTTCTTTGAGCCGAGATGACTTTATTATTTATTTGGACAAGTTTGAATATGATGTAGAAGAAAGTGAATGTGAGTCTTTTACCCATTTGAAAGGCTTGTATTTTAAAATGTTTTAAAAATATTTTTAATTAATATTTGAATTTTTATTCCTTTATTAATATATATGTGAGGGGTAGAGGGTGTCACATAAACCCTCTTTATTTTGTGACTAAGTCGTTGTCTTCAACTCGTTCTATTAATCTCACATCCAAACAATGTCATCTGCACAGAGTTCCTCAGAGAAACCTCGATTTGTGGCAAACTCTGAAATCACCAGAAGATATAATCAGAGGTACGCTACATGTTGCTAAAAGTTTAGGTTTTTTTGTTATTCTCTAAAATAATTTGCTTTTTTACGTTGAAATGTTAGGGGTTTTCCTTAAAATTTTTGGGTATTTGGTTCAACATTCTCTAAATTTCATTGTTTTGCTTTGTGGTTACTGAGGGAGGATTTGTGTGTTATTATGCTTTGAATTTCACAGTCACTATGCTTTGTGCTTACTGACGTAGGAGACTTTTCTATGCTTTATGTCCTTTGGACCATGAGGACACAAATAAAATGCTCTTCTCATGCTTGGAATCTTCTGAAGTTGAGTGCAATGGGTTTACGCTTAAGCTGGCATGTTAGAGATTAAAACTCATTAACGGTTAATTAGTTATGTACCTAACAACTTAAATTAAGTTCTGTAAAAAGTTTTTTTGCAGGCATTTCGTCATCTCTATGTCCTTGCAATAGACGCACAATTGATTCAAACAATTGATGTTGACACGAGTCTACCTGTTTATGCTCCTCTTGGGTCACAGTAATAGAAATTGAGCATTATGTAGAATTCAACTTTTGTGAGGTCACCCCCTGCCTTCTGCTAGAACGATCAATTGTAAGTCTAAGTGTCTACATGGTCTCTATGAATCAAATATGTGGGATACTTTGATTTGTCTTGTTTGGAATATCCTTTTTTGGTTCACAATTCTTCTGTTTGGTTTGAATTTACTTATGTTTGATAGCTTTTGGAGTTGTATATCTCTTATTGTTGAAGCAAAGAAAGGCATTTGTAACCTTGTAAAACTAACTTGTATTGGCATTAATGGTTACAATAGAAAAGAATACGTGTTTATAGGCCTCCCTATTAGCCTCGAGTAAGAGACTTCACCCTAGAAGGTAAACATAAACTATTATGTTTTCATCTTATACTGATATGAGGCTTTTAGAATTATATATTTTTTAAATGAGTAACCCCAATCATGCATTTATAACAGATAAACCTTGGTGGAATTTGGAGACAAGAATAATCCATTTAATTCTGCTATTCTTTTCATACCAATTCACTATTGTGCTACTTTGGATATTATGTGAAAATGGCCAAGTATTGGTGGGGTACTTGTATACACATGATTCAACTGGATATGTATCCTGGGAGAATCTTTTAATTTTGTTTATGTTCTTCAAATATTTTATTGACCAATAAGTTTTTTATACAACTTTGTTACTTGGAGTAAGACTACAACTACAACTCTTATCTTCTACTTTGTATCCTATAGCAAATAGAAGACAATTATCTAAAGTCAAGCCTTGTTTTGTACAAGCTAGTGATACCTTTTGTGACATTCTAACGCATGTTGGGTGTAAAAATATTTAACTTTTGTGACATGTTCATTCAAAAAAGAATTTATGTATTTATACATAAGTATGGGAAAGATTTGTAAATGTGTTTTCTCTTACGATGACATGTATTTTTTAGTAAATTGTGATCAACATACATTGATATAGTTATGTATTATTGAGATATGATCATTGTCTCTTTACAAATATCATTGATTTATTTAAGTATCTCAGTTCTACTAATTGGTGTCCAATTAAATGAACTATTTGGATTTCAAGCCTTTAGAAAGACTTATCAATTCATGATGCCTGAGGAAGTTTGATGTTTTTAGCCTAACTCTCATTTTGATACATAAGCTTGCGACTTCAAAAAAGCATTACACCTCAACAAGGAGATCTCTTAACTAGGGATTTGGGACTCTTAGCTTAACAGTTTGCATTATTCAGTTTTTATGATTTGATCTCTTTTTTAATTCTTCATTTTTCCTTTTCTGCTTAAAGTAACTAATGATTTTTTTCTTATAGGGATCTATCTTACAACAAGGACATCACTGGACCACTTCCAAAATCCATTGGGGAGTTGATGAAGTTGTCAACCTTGTAATGTAGAATTTATTATTAAACTAGTAACTCAAATATGAATTAGTTTTGATAAAAAAATTCTAACAAAACATATGTTTTCTCGTTTGTCAACAAAATTATTGTTGGTTGTAACTTCAATGGTCCTATTCCAGACAACATAGGGAATCTGTAGGAGCTCCTCTTCTTGTAACGATTTTTTAACTACAATATTCTAGTGAAAAAATTTGAAAATATTTTTTAGTTGGTCCAACTAAAAATTCACGAATAATGATTTTATTGGATGTAAAAGGGGGTAAGTTCAAAGAAATTATGATAGTTTTTTGCGATTAACATGTTAGTTATTTTTATTTGCGGTATCCAAGGTGAGAAAATGTTGATTTTGGAATATATGCAGGCAATGGGAGTGTCAAGTGCTTTCTGTGTCACAAGCCAGCTTGTTATTTATTGTTGGGTCGAGTGGCCTCAGAATAATTAAGAAGGGGGGGTTGAATTAATTATTCCTAAACCTTTACTAATTAAAAAATTTACTCTTCTAAGGCTTTTAATAAATTGTTAAGAGAATGAGGAGTAGAAGAGAATCTTAACAGAAAGTAAAAGTGGAAATTAAATGCACAACGGAAAGTAAAAGAGTAGAGAAGAAGGAGACAAACACACAAGATTTTTTATACTGGTTCGGCAACAACCCGTGCCTACATCCAGTCCCCAAGCGACCTGTGGTCCTTGAGATTTCTTTCAACCTTGTAAAAATCCTTTTACAAGCAAAGATCCACAAGAGATGTACCCTCCCTTGTTCTCTTTGAACCTGGTGGATCTCCACTAGAACTGATCCACAAGAGATGTACCCTCTCTTGTTCTCAGTCAAACTCAAGTAGATGTACCCTCTACTTGTACCACAAAGGATGTACCCTCCAATGTGTTAAGACAAAGATCTTAGGCTGTTAAACCTTTGATACTTTGTGAATGAGGATACAAAAGAATTCTCAGGCGGTTAGTCCTTTGAACACTTTTGTATTAGGGAAAGAGAAGAATCAAAAGAATTATCAGACTATGTCGTTTTGAATTCTTTGACAAGGGAGAAGGGAGACATAAAAGAATTCAGGCGGTTAGTCATTTGTTCTTTTGGAAAAGGGAGAACAGAGACACAAAAAGAATCCAGGCGGTTATTCCTTGGCGAATTCTTTTTGGCAAAGGGAGAAGAGAATGAAAAAGATGAATAGCACAAATTTTCAAGGTTTGGAAAACCAGAAAACTTCAGAAAGCTTTTGGTACAAAGAAGAAGAAGACGTTCAAAGAGATTCAAGGCGTGTAAAGGATTGTATGAATAAGTGTTCAAGATTGAAAGAATGAATTAATTGAAAATGCAAAACAAAGTCTTGTTTTTATAAACTCTTCATGTCTGGTCAAGACAACCATTTAGAAGAGTTATAACTTTTAGAAAAACTTAAAACCAATTTGAAAAAGTCAAAAACCATTTGAAGAGTTACATCTTTTGATTTATTCAGAAACAACCATTGGTAATTGATTACCAAATCAGTGTAATCGATTACACAAAGCTTTTATGTGAAAGGATGTGACTCTTCATATTTGAATTTGAATTTCAACATTCAAAGGCACTGGTAATCGATTACCAAAACATTGTAATTGATTACAGTTTTTTGAAATTAATTGGAACGTTGTAAATTCAATTTGAAAACTTTTTCAAAACAATTTTTCTACTGGTAATCGATTACACTAATCTGGTAATCGATTACCAGAGAGTAAAAACTCTTTGGTAAACATGTTTTGAGAAAAATCATGTGCTACTCAATTTTTGAGAAAAACTTTTCATACTTATCTTGATTAAGCCTTCTCTTGATTCTTGAATCTTGAGTCTTGAATCTTGATCTTGATTCTTGAGATCTTGAACCTTGAATCTTGATTCTTGACTCTTAACTTTCTTCTTCTTGATTCTTGAAGTGTTCTTCAACTTTTCCTCTTGAGTCTTGAATTGTTCTTGATTCCATCTTGAACATTTTGAACTCATTCTTTGATTGACCTTTGAGCTTTTTGTCATCACCTTTGTCATTATCTTTTGTTATCATCATTGTTATCATCAAAACATCTTTGAATCATTCTTGATTCACCATGAAGCTTTGCTTCTACAATCTCCCCATTTTTGATGATGACAACCCTGAAATCAAGAAACACATACACACTCTTTTTCCTAGTTGATCACTCACTTAATTCTCCATATTTTGCCCCTTTGTTTTTTAATTTATTCTTCACTTGAAATTAAGTTATTTAATTATGTGAGTTCTTGATTTAATCCCTATTTCTCTCCCCCTTTGGCATCAACAAAAAGCCAAAGTGCGTAACAAATATAAAACATGCATAAATGACTAATCATACAAGAGAATAGAGAACAATTCAACAAGATAAATTCATCAAACTTAGAAAGGTAAGAAATATAGAAACCATACATAAATGTCATACAAAAGAATAGAAAACAATCAAACAAGATAATTTAACCATTCATCAATCTTAGAAAGATAATACTTCATAGAATGTCATATAATCCAGAAAGTCATTCATAATATTCAAATAAAACATATATGAATAATTAAAAAAAAATATAAAACACAATATCAAATGTAAGTACATACCACTAGTCATATATTATTAAAGTAATTAAGTTTAAAACACACAATCATAAACAACCAAGAGCAAGTCAATATAATCATCATGTTCAGTCATACTAAGCAAGTATTAAAAGAAATACTAAGTGTTCAAATGTCATAAAAACATAGCCAAATACAAGGTTTTAAAAAACAAAATATAATTATAATCTAAATCTATTATCAGAGAATCAAAACTTAATTCTAAGTAACAAAAATTAGTTATGAACACATACATGGTAACTCATTACTTATCTCAATTATTTTAGCATATTAATATAATTTTGACAAAAATCTAATCATGTCAAATTATATAAAAATGGATAAACATACAATAAATGTATTCATACAAGAGAGAAAAACTTATAAAAATCAAACAAGATAATAAATCATCCTCACATTATAATAGAAGCATATGTGCATAAATAACAAATAAGTCATAAGTCATCAAAACATAAATCATTTGTCTAAGTTACTTGCATCTAGAAGTCCTAATTCTCTTCTAATGGTGTAGAAAGAGTCTTTGGTTAGTGGTTTTGTAAAGATGTCTGCAAGTTGGTTTTTAGTGTCTATAAATTTTTTAAAACACAATCACCTTTTTCCTAAGACTAAGTGCTAATTGACTATCAACACTTACCAAGATGATTTTTTATTATCATAGAAGGTTTAATCATATCAAAATAATTTTGTTTGAAATACAATATAATAATTTTGAAAAGCATAAAAAATATTTTGAACAATCAATCAAGTAATTCAAACATATCAAACAAGAATTATACAAGGATTGAAGGATATAGATCACAAGCATTATCAAACATTCATATTTGTTAAAGATAATTTAAAAACTTAGAAAGTTCAAAGAACTCAATCAATCATGTAATCATTATTTTCTCTAAAACCTACATGTTCAATATCTTTATCATGCTCATGCTTGATAACACATTTTTCAGAATCAAAAAGATACTTTATATATGAAAATTCTTATATAAAAAATAAATAAGTATAACATAATGGATTTTGAAAAACTTTATGAATGAACCTTAAGCAAGTAATTCACATGTCATATTAAAAATTATGCAAGAATCATACAAGAGATATAAAACCATACATAACCATTCGTAAATGACTAATCACATATCACATCAAAAATCATGCATAATCATTAAAAATATATATTATCAAAATAATCAACATAACTTAAAAATCATAATAACTTTCAATCACAATCAATCATCAAACATTTCAAATTAATTAAATTTAATTAACAATCAACCAACTATGCACAATACTTTCTAAAAAAATTTCAAATTTCAATTTCAAATTTCAAATTTCAAATTTCAATTTCAAATTTCAAATTTCAAATTTCAAATTTCAAATTTCAAATATTAAATTTTAAATTTCAAATTTCAACTTCCAACTTCCAATAACTTCCACTTCCAACTTTCAACTTCCATTTTCAACTTTCAACTTTCAACTTCCAATAACTTCCAAATTTTAATTTTCAAACTTCCAATAACTTCCAAATTTTAATTTTCAAACTTCTAAAAAGTTGGACACAATTTCCAAAGACAAAAAAATCAATCATGTATATTGAAATTCTTTTAAACTAAATATAGTTAATTAATCATGATAAATTTTAACATAAGTATCAAATAACAATCATCAACACATATCAGGGTACTTATTTACTTAATTCAATTATTCTAACATGTCAAAATATTTTTTATTTTTTAACAGAATCTAATCATCTTAGAAACAAAACATAAGCAATTCAAGCATTAATCAATTTAAACAAAATTAAATTAATCATACACAAAATTAAAACTAAATATAGTTATTTAAACATTTTAAACACAATCAAAAAATTTCAACAATTATTTTCTATTATCCACAAAAATAACTTAACTAAAAATACTAATCATACCTTAATTCATAGAGATGGCTTAGATGTTACCTCTTTTGAGATTTTACTGATATTGTTGTCGCCGTATGTAACATGTCCACTTTTGTTGGGAGAAATGATTGTAAATTTGGATACATCTCCTGTCATATGCTTGGAACATCCACTGTCGATGTACCACTTCTTCCTTACAAAATCTTCTTTGTTATTCTCATCAGATTTTGTCATGAGACATAAATTGACTTGGTCTTCATCATGATCTTGGAATAACCTGTTCCTGAAAATACTTTTGAAAAGCAAAGAATCTAAAGAGGCCATTAATCTTGAAGTGGTTAAACTTTCTACAAGAAACCTGCTCTGATACCACTTGACGATTTTGGAATATATGCAGGCAATGAGAGTGTCAAGTGCTTTCTGTGTCACAAGCCAGCTTGTTATTTATATTTCTAAGGTTCTTACCACAAAACTTGTACCATGTTTTTGCAACAACTATTCTCCAACTCCAAGGATATAACCTAACTAAACTTTTTTCTTCTATACATGGTCCAGTGCCTTTGGACATTGGGAGGCTAGCAACAAGATATGGAATGAGCGTTTTTTCATATGTTGTTGGTAGTAGTTCTACTCACCCAAATACTACTTAATTGACCATATATATGATTGATTGTACAACGTTCTTGTCTTTGTAGTAGAAATTGCACCAAAAGAACTCTGAGGGATACTCACTACCTTAAATCAGGTAGATTTCTTAAACAATTATTGTAACTTTGGAATCATTGGAGTTCGTATATAAGTGGCTGTGCATGCCTTTACAATGAAGTGATTTAATTTGTACTAAATAGTATGAAATAATGGTAACAAAGACATCTAAGTCTTATTTTTCATTTCCCCTCGTAGTTCATGGTAGTTACTGTTGTGTCTGTGTCTATGTCATTCATAATTGGAAATGTACTTTCATGGAGGGCTTTAGCTATAATTGGTGAGTCTTTCGTATTTGAATCCAATTTCAAGTTTCAACAATTTGAATCCAATTTTGTGAGTCTTACAAGTAGTTAGAACAAAACTTTTTATGAAATTAGAAATTTAATGATACTTTGCTAGAGTACTTACTAGGTTATTGTTTGCAATTAAAGGCCTCATTCCCACTATTGTATTGCTTTTGGGTCTGTTTTTCATTCTGGAGTCTCCTAGATGGCTAGTAAGAAATTAATTTACATGTTCATGTGTTTATAAGAGGACAATACGCATCAGTTTGCATAACTCGTTTCATTTTCATGATTGTTTGTGCAATCATTTTTGGAGCAATATTCTGACAAAAAAGGAATAAAATGTATTACTACATACTTGTTTGTGCAATCATGTTAGCTAGAAGAGGAACACCCTTTTCCTTGTTTGAGTTTTGGTGTGTTTCATTTACTTCTAAAACTCTATTTCATTTTTTGTATTACTATATACTATAACACATGTACTAGTGACTTTTTAATAAAGTGGTGGATTCCAACATAATTAACTATTTACTTGATTATAAGTTGGTCATTCTTCTGAAGAATATTTGTGTTACTGTTAGATCCCATATCTACATCAGAATCTATGTATCAAAGGCATGTGGATACTTGACAATCTTGACTTGTTTTAATTACATTTTTCCCTACTATATGTTGTTTGCAGTTACAAGTTGTAAAAAGAAGGGATTGTTGTGAAACTGGAATAATCAGCCTTAAGAAAGAAACTAAGGGTTCAAGGAGCAATGGAAGTGATAACAACTCAAATCTAAATTTACATCTCTCAAGAACACTAGGTTTAAATAGTCCTATATCTTCTCATAACAATAAAAACCTACTACCAAATTTGTTAAAGCCCAACAGCATAACCCAACTCCTTCATGATGATGGCTTATGCAACATGTTTCACAACATTGATGCACAACAAAACTTTTGGCCCTGGCCTGATCAGCACCACCAGCTTTTCCATTGACCCTATCTAAATGATTTTCGATATTCATTAATGATATGATATGAGGACAAATTATACAATACAATCTTTTTTCTTTAGTTTTTTTTCAATTTATTTATGCACAATAGATTGGTGTATAAATTTCGAACAAATTAAATTTGCTATTAGAGTCATGAGGAGTTGGTGGACTTTGAGCAGTGCAATTTATTTCCTATGTATACCTTATTGTATTGCAGAATATATATAAAGTAATATTTATGTTAGGCTGAAGTAAAAAAAATATTATTATTGTTGAGTTATGGCACATGTGCCTCCTAAGTGGATTTCCTGCTCTATTGTGCTGTATGGGTCATGAAATAAATCATTAAAAAAATTAAATGACATTGGTTTCTTTAAAAATTGTCTTTAAAACCTCACGTTTTAAACATTCACTACAACAATAAAGCATTTTTATGACACAGCAACTACATCGGTTAACAAGAAAAATGTCGTTGAAGGATTCGCGGTGGCATTCTTGTAATTTTTTAGAAATTTTACAATGACGGTCATTTAATAACCGCCTTCAATAATGAATACACAGTGTACAATGAAGGGTGTATTAAGCCCATTGCAATTTATATGGTTATACAAAGATGGGTTTTCATAATGACCGTCTTTGAATGAGCTTTTAAAATTTTTGGCGAATAATTTAATCAGGTAGTTGCGATACCTTCGTCTTTCTCTCACAAAAAATCAAAAAATGTTAATCAACAATCCTAGCTTCACGAAAAATATGTTAATCCTAGTTTCCATCGTGCGGCGCTTCGACAACCCGTAGGCCTACAAGCACTTCGTCAAGAGCTACCACATCATCCTCGGCGATGTCGGGACCCTCCACACATTCTTTCTGTACCAATCTTCTTCTACCATTTTCCCCTCATTCTCTCTCTTAGTCTCTTCAATTGTAAGTTTTTTGCGCTAGGGTTTCCTTTGTAATCTCTTGCACTCGAAGCTCGTTCCTTTTTTCGGATCTCAATCTACGGATATCCGCAAGAGGGGAAGACCTGAACCCGACTTTAGCTTAAATGGTGGATTCAAGAAATCCAAGCAAGGTTTGATTTTTAGCATTCTCGCTCTTCTGGTTTTCCATTATTTGAATATGCTTTGGTTTCTACTTCAAAAGTTGTTTTCTTTTTCCATCTTGTTTTGTGTTTGTGAATGTAAATTGAAGTCATTCTTCATTTAATAAATTGTTATTAGTAATTTCACTAAAAAAACTTACTCAACACTATTATGGTATGGTGCTCATCGAGGAGGGAATTTTCTCTCTCACACTTATGAACATAGCTACTTCTGTCGTTGAGTTGTTTCAGTAGTTTGGGAAGTAGAACACCAAAACACTCTAATTACCCCATCTTTCAAACTTTATTATGTTAGATAATGAACTCAAAACATATTAAATTTCTGAAAATTTTCACTCAAAAGTAATTTAACTCAACAATGTTATGATATGAGGAGAAATTTCTCTCTCTCACGTTTATGAACATGGCTACTTCTGTCGTTGAGTTGTTTCAGATTGGTCAGTTTTTTTCAGTAGTTGGGGCAGTGGAAAACCAAATCACTGTGATTACCCCATTTTCCAAAATTTATTATGTTAGATAATGAACCCAAAATGTATGAAAATTTCTAAAAAAAAATAGTTGTTTTAAAGTTGTTAACAGCTTTGGAACAAAATGTACTAGATTAATAAGCAAGAAAATGTTAACTGAGAATAAGTAATAATGTTTTGCAACAGAAATGGAGTCCTTATCAACTGGTGTGGGAAGCAAATCGAAGCCATGTATCAAGTTTTTCAGGTTCTAATCTATTTTTTATCTAATAAATATCTACTATTGATAGTGTATTATACTTATAATTACTTTAAGAGTTACTTGTTTGATTGTTATCAACTAAATTGTGCAATTTTGCAAATTAACTGGGTATTCAAAGCTTTTATACAGGTACATATTGTTCTTTGGTCTAAACTAGTTGTAACAGAATAAACAGAGTACAAAAAAGATAACAAGTTGATAACTGGGTATGATGCCTTCCCACTTTAAAGCTTTGAACCCACCCATACTGTTCTTTCCTTATTTTATCGCTTTGAACCCACCCATGTGCCACCGTGCCACGCCATGCCACCACTTTCGTCATCTTGTGTCGCCGTCAATGAACAAGTTGTGAACCCTGACTCTCGCTTTCGCCTTTGCCACGCTACAACTTTGAAGGTAAGAACCCAAAATAGTATATTGCGTAAACTAGGTAAAAGGCTACAATGATATATGTTCAGTAATTTTATGCTTTTGTGTGCATGTATATTTTGTGAATATATTCTAAGTCGAAGAGTTCATTTTTGCTTGACCATATTGTATCTAAGGATGTATACCAAAATCCAAAACTTATGTGAAGGCCCTATAGTTTCCAAATTAATATGGGTAAATTGTATCTGTTCTTTGATTTTTGTGTGTGTGTGTGTGTGTTTTCCCTTTTGAGCTAAATAATTGCAATGGTAGTTTGTTATGATGAAGTTTGTGCAGCGCTTTCTAATTAAGAACTTTTAGCAAATGAGCACACATAATAACATAGTAGTGGATAGTTTTATTTACCTGAAAATAATGAGAAAAAATCAAACATATAAGTGTTGTGGTGGAGTCAGAGTAAGGTCTCGTCCAAGGGCACTTTGATACTTAATATTTGCTTTAGGAAGTTTAATATGTTTAGTACGTAGAAATGCATATAAAAGTTCAGTTTTAGCACAAGCCATTTACATGTTTCACTATCAAATAAATTAAAACTATCTTAAGTTGAAAATATTTAATTTTAATTTTATACCTAGACAACTTACATTTTTTATCAGGTCTATAAACTGAAGTGGCCACCCCTACCTAATGTTGTGCATCAAGTTATCTACTTGATCTGTTTCAGGAGACTACCTTTTTGGAAGCTTGTATTGAAAACCATACAATATCAAACCTTTTCATGGACCAAGTTGATTTTGAACTTGATTAGAAGTACTATAGTGCAACAATACTTAAAGGTGATGGTTTTCCTCCAGTTTTCTAAACTATGCTCTTAAATTTATTGTTTCAGCTGTCTAAATCATGATTATTTAGTTTTTTCAAACACTAGTATTTTGTCTAGAAATATTTCTTTGCAGCCAGCAACAAAGAAGGAGATTGAGTTGTTGTGCTGGGTTACATTGGGTTAGGGGGAGAGCAATTACTTTGAACCTGCCTCCTTATTGATGATGATTTAGCCCAATGTCCTATTTCCTAAGGTATGTGGTTGATGCTAGCTGAAGAATGGAGCCCAATCGGTGTCGAAAATGAATTGTATTTTCTAATAAAGGTGCATTTTTTTTTTGCATGAAACCTAATATGGTTCTAATTTTTAGGACAAGTAGGTTTTATATTTTGTCTTCATTAGCTAGAGTGACTCCTGACTCCCTTAAGTGAATTTAAAGCTAGACAACTTAATACTTGTAACCAGAAAATTCATAAAATGAAAAGGGAACAATTGGACTGTTATTCAATTGGTATTTAGTTTATACTTTGTACTTACTGTTAAGGGCAAGTATCTCAACTGCACGGAGGACAGCAGGTACTATGGTAGATGATTAGCTTTAAACCTTTTTGGCCTTTTTTTGTTGGGAAAGTACAAGACTGTTTTCCCTTACATCCTCGTGTAAGCTATTCCTTATTTATGTTTTATTGCTTTTACTAGTGCGTTCTGTCATCAGTATCCTTTCTAGAATACTGCTGCTTACCAACATAGATAAATTGATTGTTCTTTCTTGACCTAAATTTTAGCTGCATGTTTTCTTTTTCCTTTGTTTCTTATTGTAGTCTTTCAAAAGATCCACTTCAGAGACTACTTTGGTGCAGTTATTTGATCTATTTGGGTCATTTTCAATCTTTTCACAAAGGGAGGAACCTAAAGGTACACAGATTGATCAGAATCTTCTGACCCTTGGCAAAGATAATCAACCAAAAGTTTTTTCAATCTCTAATACAAGGCTTTTCAGCCTTGTTTCGGTTTCAAGAATAAGTTTTAGTTTATATGTGAAGAAAAATAGTGATAATGGTAACTTTGATTGATTAAAAGATACTCAGAAGATTAAATTGGGTATGGTTATGCAAATAGCTTTAAATGTTGTGTTTCATGTTTGCTAAGTATAATGGTTAGTGGTTCATCCATTCTCTACATTGGGACACTAGTCCTTAGTTGACAATGTATTAAAAGGAAGTGCCCACAAAAACTACATCACTGATCAGGTGTATTTTTGCAGGCAAAATGCACAGGCCTAGTAGTCGAGTGGACCTCCAATCAATGTAAGTAGAGTAGATGAACTATGTTCTGACTGTGAGAACAAATACAATTTTTCCTTCCAGTTTATTTTATATCATTGCTTTTGTTTTGCAGGGGGGCTGAAGCATCTTGTAATCCTCCAATACTCCGTAGGAATGCTTCTTCCTCTTCAAATATTAGTGACCTTGCTTCGCAAACCAATCCTACAAATTCAGGTAACTTGAAGAAACTATCTACAAAGATAAATGATTATTACTGTTGATTTTTCATTTACATGTTTACACTCTGCTGGAGATTTATTTTTAAGTACAGACCTAATCATGAAATGCTACAAATCTTAATTGTTAGTTTTCAAACAATAGACTCATTAGTACAACTTTTCTTTAATGAATCACTATTAGGAATAGTTTGGCATAAAAACTTCAATGACGCAATTGCCAGGAAACTCTTTAAAATCTTCCATTTTTTTTAAATCAACTAGAAACCTAATTGACGGACAAAAATCATGATTGTTATAAGCAATAAATTCATCTTTCATGCAAGCTTATGTATGCAAATAAAATAAAAAATATAATACTTCTATTTTGTAAAACCCATTTTAGTAATTATATACTTAAAATCAAATTTGATTGCAAAATTAAATAACATTATATGTCAAATTAAAATAAGAAAAAATAAATGTCAAAATTAATTAACTCTATTCAAATGAAAATAGTTATAAGAATAAAATAAAAATAACCAAAATTACTGTTGGATCAAGTGACCTCGGAATAATTAAGAAGGGGAAGTTGAATTAATTATGAACGTGTCTTGACTAATTAAAAAATTTATCCTTCTTAATGTTACTAGATTCAATTAGGCTTTTATTACAAAGTTAAGAAAGTAAAGAACAGAAATAGAAACTTAACCACAAGTAAAAACGGCAATTAAAAGTACACAGCGGAAATTTAAAGAATGTAGGGAAGAAGAAGACAAACACAAGATTTATACTGGTTCGGCAACAACCCGTGCCTACATCCAGTTTCCAAGCAACCAACAATTCTTGAGATTTCTTTCAACCTTGTAAAATCCTTTACAAGCCAAAGATCCACAAGGGATGTACCCTCCCTTGTTCTCTTTGAACAACCAAGTGGATGTACCCTCCACTTGCACTGATCCACAAGAGATGTACCCTCTCTTGTTCTTAGTATAACAACCCAAGTAGATGTATCCTCTACTTGTGCTACAAAGGATGTACCCTCCAATGTGTTAGGACAAAGAATTCTCAGGCGGTTAGTCCTTTGAATCTTTATAAGGGGAAACAAAAGATATCTCAGGCAGTTAGTCCTTTGAAATCTTTTGTTTAAGGGGAAGGGAAGAATCAAAAGAATTCTCAGGTGATTAGTCCTTTGAATTCTCTTGGAAAGAGAGAAGGCAGACACAAAAGAATTCAGGCTGTTAGTCCTTCTATTCTTTTGGCAAAGGGAGATGAGAAGAAAAGATAGCACACTTTTGTTTTTTGCAGAACTTTCACTTGCAGAAAAATAAGGTTTGGAATAACAAAACTTAGAAAGCTTTTTGGAAAAGGAAGAACAACAAGAGAGATGAGTAGAAAGGAATTCTTAGAAGTTCTAAAAAATTGTTAAAGAGTTGTAAAAGTTCTTTTAAATGCAAGTCAAGATCTTACTTTTATAGACTCTTCATGTCTAGTCAAGAAAACCATTGGAAGAGTTATAACCTTGAGAAAATCATGTCAAGAGTTACAACTTTTGACCTTTTATTCAAAAGGTATCACTGGTAATTGATTACCATAATCATGTAATCGATTACACAATGCATTTTATGAAAAGTTGTGACTCTTCACAATTGGATTTGAATTCCAACGTTCATATAAACAGGTAATTGATTACCAATATAGTGTAATTGATTACACCATTTGAAAAATATTTTGGAACGTTGCAAATCAGCTAAAAACATTTTGAAATCAAATTTGGTCACTGGTAATCGATTACATGAAATTGGTAATCGATTACCAGAGAGTAAATACTTTGGTAACTAGAAAATTTTTGAGAAAACTCTTTTGTGAAACAAAATTGTGCTATGTTTGGATTTTTGAAAAATACTTCCCTTGTGAAGTCTTGATTGTTGCTTCTCAATTTCTTCTCATGAATCTTGAAATCAACTTCTTGTGAATCTTGATCTTGATTGTTCTTGAATCTTGATTCTTTGAGACTTGATTCTTGAAGCCTGATTCTTTGGAACTTGCTTAACTCTTGATTCTTTGGCATCATCAAAATAATCTTGGAAGTCATTGCTTCCACAATCTCCCCCTGTTTGATGATGACAATCCTGAAATCAAGAGGATACATAAAAGTTTTGTTCTACCATTCACTCATCTCTTTCTCCCCCTTTCTTTTTAAATTTATGCTTAATTTTAAAGCTTTGAAAATATAATATCTTGATTTCTAAAATATCCATTTTTCTCTCCCCCTTTGGCAACATCAAAAAGGCCAAAGTGCGTAAAACATGAATAATTTAATCATACACAAAGCATAATTTGTAAAACAAACATAAAAGATTCTAAAACATACATAAAGAAAAACATGAATAAAACCAAATTGAAATGCAAACCATTTAGTCATATATCACAAACCATAAATATCATGTTTAGTCATACTAAGCAAATATTAAAAAAATACTAAGTGTTCAAATGTCATAATAATATAGGCAAATACACGGCTAGAAATCAAAATACTATTAATAATAGTAGTGTCTAAACTGATGGTGATGGTGGAGGTAAATCAAGGCAGCCGCGAATGATGGTGACATCTTTTTCAACCTTTGTGATCCTTGAGTCCATTTCGTCGAATCGCGTGTCCACTTGTCGTTCCAAAGCATCAAACCTCTCACCAACATAGGTTTGAAGTCCATTAAATCTGTCCAAAATACTCTGAAGAAGAGAAGAGTCCACTTCAACCAGTAATTGTCCTTCATCATCATTTGGTTGAGCACCATTTTTTACCCAAGAGCCGTCACGCTCTTTGCGGTAACCAAAGGACGCAACCACAGCAGCATCGATCAAGAAAGATCTCTTGATTAGAACATAAGGTTCAGAATCAAAAGGGATGTTAAAATGTTGAAGGAAAAAAGTGACTAAATGAGGATAGGGCAAATGAGCATTTAATCACAATGTCTTATGCATGCGATACCGGACTAGGTGTGTCCAATCAATTTGTCAGCCGGTATGAAAGGCCCACATGATTATAAGATCTTCTTCAGAAACCTGTGCAAGGTTTGAAGATCTTGGGAGTAAGATAGTGAAGGATGCGGCTTTCAAGAGCCAATGAACCGGCAAGCAGCCTTCCGGTCATATCCGCTTGGTTGGTGCAAACCAACCGGCGGGCATCATGCATAGAAAAATCAAATTTCCAATCATCATCTAGTGTACCTTCAAATGGTACACCTTCGCTAGACAATCGGGTCAAATCATAGAAGAGGGATTGGTCAATGACCATCTTTATCCCATAAACTTCTAAAATCAAGGTACTTTCTTGAATTTCAAGGTTAGAATAAAAAGCTTTTACCAATTCAGAATACACAGGTAGTTTTTGTTGGATCAAGTGGCCTCATAATAATTAAGAAGGGAGGTTGAATTAATTATGAATGTGTCTTGACTAATTAAAAATCTATCCTTCTTAATGTTACTAGATTCAAATAGGCTTTTACTACTAAGTTAAGAAAGTAAATAACAAAAATAAAAACTTAACCAAAAGTAAAAGCGATAATTAAAAGTACACAGCGGAAATTTAAAGAGTGTAGGGAAGAAGATGTAGATGCAATTGCCTTTGATGTTTTGATGATGATCATGATGATATGATGCAATTGATGCAAATGGGCTTTTCAAGATTAAATTCAAGACAATACTTCAAGATTACAAGTCACAGCATCAAGATGATCACTAGTATATTAGGAAGGGAATTCCTAATTGAATTAGCAAAAGGTTTGGCCAAGTAATTTAAATTAAAAAGTGTTTTTCAAAGGATTTACTCTCTGGTAATCGATTACCAGAGGATGTAATCGATTACCAGTGGCCAAATATGTTTTATAACAACTACTAAAATTTGAATTCGAAATTTTAGATTGTGTAATCGATTACACAATTTTGGTAATCGATTACCAGCAGTTAATAAACGTTTTAATTCAAATTTTAAAAGCTGTAATCGATTACACAATTCCTATAATCGATTACCAGACAGAATTTTCAGAAAAATAATTCTAAGAGTCACAACTTTTCAAAGGCTTTATTCATGACCACCAATGGTCTATATATATGTGACTTATAACACGAATTTGCTCAGAGTTTTTCAGAACAACAAGTGTTTATCCTCTCAAAGAGAAAAATCATTTTATCCTCTTAAGATTTCCTTGGCCAATTCAATTGCAATTCATTAAGGAATTATTTGAGTGCTCAATCTGTAAAATCCATCTCTTTCTAGGGAGATTCATTCTTCTTCTTCTCCTCATTCTCTAAGGGATTAAGAGACCGTGGGTCTCTTGTTGTAAAGGAATTCTAAACACAAAGGAAGGATTGTCCTTGTGTGTTTAGAACTTGTAAAAGGAATTTACAAGATAGTGGAACTCTCAAGCGGGTTGCTTGGGGACTGGACGTAGGCACAAGGATGTGGCCGAACCAGTATAAATCTGAGTTTGCACTTTCTCTTCCCTTAATCTCCTTTGTTTATTATTGCTTTATATTCATATTCAAATTGTTTTATTTGAATCAATATTTAAGAAGTTCATTATTAAGGGAATTTATAACTTGAATAAAAAGTGAAATAGATTTTTAATTGGGGAAGTAGTTTGGAATATCTTAATTCAACCCCCCCTTCTTAAGATATATGAGAACACTTGTCTAACAGAAGAAGACAAACACAAGATTTATATTGGTTCAGCCACAAATCGTGCCTACATCCAGTTCCCAAGCAACCTGCGGTTCTTGAGATTTCTTTCAACCTTGTAAAATCCTTTACAAGCCAAAGATCCACAAGAGATGTACCCTCCCTTGTTCTCTTTGAAAAACCAAGTGGATGTACCCTCCACTTGAACTGATCCACAAGAGATGTACCCTCTCTTGTTCTAAGTATAACAATCCCCAAGTAGATGTACCCTCTACTTGTACCACAAAGGATGTACCCTCCAATGTGTTGGGACAAAGAATTCTCAGGCGGCTAGTCCTTTGAATCTTTGTAAGGGGAAACAAAAGATATCTCAGGCGGTTAGTCTTTTGAAATATTTTGCTTAAGGGGAAGGAAAGAATCAAAAGAATTCTCAGGCGGTTAGTCCTTTGAATCATTTGTAAGGGAGAAGAGAGACACAAAAGAATTCAGGCGGTTAGTCCTTCGTTCTTTTGGCAAAGGGAGAAAAGAATGAAAAAGATGAATAACACAAGTTTTTGAACAAAGAACTTTTCTTGGAAGAGAAAGTGTTGATCAAAAACTTTTAGAAAGATGAAGAGAAATGAATCAGAAAATTCTTTATAAAGATATTGAAAGATTGATTGAAAGATGTTTGAGAGATGATGTTGAAAAAAGATTGAAAGATAGATGATTCAAAGATGATTGACAATTTTTTAAACTCATGCCATGATCACATATTTATAATCTCTTGATGACTCAAGTCAAAGCTTGTGACTTTTGGCAATTTCTTTGAAACTAGTCACTTAAAAAGTTGTGACTTTTGAAAAAATCTTCAGAAACAAGTCACTTGGAGAATTGTAAGTTTTGGAAATGTATTTTTTGAAATCAGTCACTGGTAATCGATTACCATTAAGGTGTAATCGATTACACATCAACAGATGTGACTCTTCATTTTGAATTTTGAAAATTAAAATGTTTAGAAGCTTTGGTAATCGATTACAAGTATTGTGTAATCGATTACACACGTTTAAAATGATTTAAAATTGTTTAAACAAAAGTTGTAACTCTTGAAATTTGAAATCTTATCATTTTAAAACACTGGTAATCGATTACTACCTTCTGGTAATCGATTACCAGAGAGTAAAACTCTTTGGTAATGATTTTGTGAAAACTTCTTGTGCTACTCAATTTTTTGAAAAACTTTTTAGTACTTATCTTGATTGAGTCTTCTCTTGATTCTTGAATCTTGAGTCTTGAATCCTGATCTTGATTATTCTTAAATCTTGATTCTTGAAACTTGATTCTTGAATCTTTGGAATTTGCTTAACTCTTGATTCTTTGGCATCATCAAAATAACCTTGGAAGACATTGCTTTCACAGTTTTAAAGACATAAAGGGAATGAGATTTGAGTTTTGAAATGTTTGAATGCATTCAAAACTCTCATCAGAAAAGAAATCCATATCTATGAACTTAGCATCAATGATATAACGAGAGGAGAAGAGGTTTATGTACCGTATACGTTGTTCTTCCGATGAGAACAATGACGAGGAGGAAATGGAGGAAGTAATTGGAGTATCTTGAGCCTCGGAGTGCCGTTGGCTTCTACTTGAAGAACCCTTGGGCTTCTTCGATGGTTCCGCCATTTGAGAGACTTATTCGAAATTTCAATCGGTTGAAATGAAAGAGGATGAATAAAGATGAATTTTGGGCTTTGTGGGACTTGATTTGGATAAGAAATGAGTAAGTTATGGCAGAAATAGGAATTGGGAACGAGGGTTCGCGAGAGGAATGAGAGGTATTAGATTTCAGATTTTGAAATCTGAATTTATAAGAGTAGGGATGCGTTGTTGATGCAATCCTCCCTAGGAAAGGACCAGTTACCAGAGCCATGAGCAAGAGGCTCCAAGAGGATTGGGCTAGAGTTGATAAAGAAGGCCTTAGGGTTCTCGTGAACCTTAGGGTAGATTATTGAGCCCATGGGCCAAGGTTGGGTCCACTCTTCTTTGTAAATAATAGAATAGGTTTTTTTCTTCTTTTGGGCCTTGTATTTTGGCCATTCTAGTAGTATAGGGTTTTAGCCTTGTATTTCAGGTCATTTTGAGTAGTCTTTATAGTAGGATTTTTTTTTTGTATTTTCATGTTTTTTGTCATGGGGGTGAGCTTAGCTATTATAGGGGTGTGTAGCTAAGCTCTAGCTTCTCTTCTCAAGGAGGTGAGCTTAGTTATTAGAGGGGTGTGTGTAGCTAAGCTCTAGCTTCTCAAGGAAGCTTCTCAAGGAGGTGAGCTTAGTTTTTAGATGGGTGTGTGTAGCTAAACTCTAGCTTCTCAAGGAAGTTTTCTCAAAGAAGCTTCTCAAGGAAGTTTTCTTAAGAAAGCTTCTCAAGGAAGTTTTCTTAAGAAAGCTTCTCAAGGAAGCTACCTAGTCTATAAATAGAAGCATGTGTAACACTTGTTGTAACTTTGATGAATGAAAGTCTTATGAGATAAACTTCAAAGTTCCACTTCTCTCCCTCTTTTATTCCTTCAATTTCGTGCTCCCTCCTTCTCTCTTTCTTTTCCTCCACTAAAGCATCCTCTTCAAGCTTCTTATCCAAGGCAATTCTTGGTGGTGAAGCTCCTTCTTCCTTGGCTTATTCCCTAGTGGATGGTGCCTCCCCTCTCCTCTTCTCCTTTGCCTTCCACTGCATCTCCATGGTATAAAATCACCATTAAAGGACCTCATTGAAGCTCAAAGATCCAGCCTCCATAGAAGCTCCACAAGCAAGCTTCCATCAAGTGGTATCAGAGCACAAGAGCTTCAAGTAGGTGCTCCTTAAACCTCCATTAATTTTTTGCTTTACCTTCTCTTCCATTGTTGTTTCTTCATTTTTCTCCATGTATCTCCTCACATGTCTTGTGATAAATGTTGTTAACATGATTCTTTAGAGTTTCCACCGATTAAACTTGCTATAGAAGCTAGATTTGATTTTATATGGTTCAAATTTCTTGTTCTTGTTCTTGAACCATGAATTGTGTTGAGTTTAAGTTCCTTTGAGTTTTGTCTTGTTATTTTTTGTGGCTGAAACCTAAACCATAAAATTCTTACAAAAATATTAAAGTAGAAGAAAACCTCAAAAATCTAGAGTGACTTGTTCACCTATTGTAGTTTTTGTCATAGAAGTCATGTCTAGTCATGAAACTTGTCACATAAGATTTCTTATGTTGTGCTGAATTTTATTTTCTTGTTTCTTTGTCTATCTCATTTGCTCATGAGTGTATGAAATTCTTTTAGCCTATTATTTTATTTGAGTAAAATATTTCATGTTAATTAGTCCTTAACATGTTCATGCAAAATTCTTAGAGAGTCTTTGATTGTGAACCTTTTCTTGAACTTTTAGGTTTCCTTATGATTGTGTCTATTGTGAATTTGAGTTTTGGTGATTGAATTGCTGGCTGAAATGTTGATCCTAAGTGAATATTGAACCTCTAAAACTGTGGTAAACAATCCTAGTGAGTTCAACATACATAGGAAGGTTGAAAGTAACCCCAAGGCAATCAATATACCATGCTTAAAAAACAAAATCGCTGGTGCTGGCAGCTTGGACATACAAATTTGTAAAAATTACTGAGAATTTGTTACTTCGAATTTTGAGCTTAAATTTTTACTGAATTTTCTAAACATCTGGAAAAAAGTTATAAAAAAAGAAAAAAGTGATTTGGATAAAAGGAAAAAATAAGAAAAATCACATAAGTTGGCAGGTAAATCAGTATCCAGGAAAAAAAAGTGAAAGGGAAGTGTGCTTGTTGTTTTGACTCAAAATTTATTCTATAATTGGTGCCTATGTTATACCAATCTTAGTTCCAAAATTTCAATTGAAAATTAGTGTGAAGACAAGTGCCAAAGCTAGAGGTTTTTTGAGTCTTTTTTTTTCAGTTTTTTTACTCTACTCTAGAGCCATTCTAAGTTTCTCTTTGAGTCCTAGCTTGCTTCTATGTCCTTTTCATTGCTTTAATTGTTGAATAATCCTTGAAAAATTGTCTTGTTAATACTCCATTCGTTTAGCTTTCATTTCATTTTTTTGGTCTTTGGTTATTGCTTGTCTCTTTGTTTCCTTGTTTGTGGGTTGCCATATAGGGAATTGGAAGGAGGATTGGTGCCATCCATTGAAGAATTTGAGTCAAGAAAAAAGGGCCAACCACCTTAAGAGCTATTGGACTAAGAAGAATTCCAAATTGAGTGAATCACCAAAGAGAGAACAACCACCAAAATTGAGGACCGTTTTGTAATTTTGTAATTTGTAATTTACTTACCTTCATTGCTTTCAAGTTTTGTAACAAAAAGGCCTTTCATTGGAAGTGTGTTGAGAGCCTCCAATAGGTTACCAAACTTCCATTTGTGTGTAATAATTTTAGGCAATTTTTCCTTAGGATAGTGAGTGTTTTGTTGGGAACCTTGAATGTGGTCATCCAAACACTCTTAGGATTCGCCTAGTTTACATTTCTTGCCTAACCGCCTAGATAGTTTTCCTTTTACCAATTAGTTGTTTACCTTATCTTTCACACCTCTTTTAGTGTTTATTTTGGCTAGTTTCAACCATAGTTTCTTTTACCTTTTGTTTTCAAACCTCCAACAAGAAAGAACCACAACTTAGGAACCAACATGAATCATCATTCATCTAGTGTTAATGGCGAGGGTACTAGTCATAAAGACCCTTTATCTAGAATCTTAGATGAGTTGAGTTCTCTCAAGTTATGGAAAGAAAAACAAGAGAGAAAAGAAAAAGGAAAAAAAAGAGTGGAAGAAATAAGTCAAGATGAAAGAGAGAAAATAAGAGAGGAAGAAAGAAGAAAAATAATAAAAGAAATGAAAAGAGAAAAACATGCCTCCTATAGTAGGCATGACTCTTGCAAGAGTTAAGTGAAGAACTTAGCGACTATTATAGATGGCGCCATAGTTCACATACTAAACATCATTCCCAAAGAAGGGAAAGGGATAGATGGCCTCAAGAGGTTAACATTAGTGTTTCATATTTCCATGTAAAAGATAATGTTGAGGCCTACTTAGTTTGGGAAATGAAGGTTGAACAAATCTTTGCTTGCCATCATATTAGCGAAGAGAGAAAAGTTCCATTGGCTACCATTAGCTTTCAAGGGTATGCCCTCTATTGGTGGACTTCCCTTGTTAGGGAATGAAGGATTCATGAGGATCCTCCAGTAGAGTATTGGAATGATCTTAAGAGTGCCCTTAGGAAGAGGCACATTCCTCCCTACTATGATAGGGAGCTTATGGACAAGCTCCAAAGGCTTAAACAAGGGAGTATGAGTGTTGAAGAATACACACAACAAATGGAACTACTCTTTTTAAGAGCTGGACTTAGGGAGGAGGAAAGGACAAGCATAGCGAGGTTCCTTAGTGGGCTTAATATGGAAGTAAGGGACAAGGTTGAACTCCTTCCATATAGGGACCTAGATGAACTAGTCCAACTTTGTATAAGAGTGGAACAACAACTAAAAAGAAAGCCTTCTTCAAAATCTTATGGCTTTCACTCTTATCCAAGGAAGGACCAAGCCCAAGGAATTTTGGGGGCTACACCTTCAAAACCCAAGGAAGAAAAGGGTAAGACCATAGAGAAATACACCCCTAAGACTAGTTCCCAAGAAAGGACTAGCAACATTAAATGCTTCAAATGTCTTGGGAGAGGTCACATTGTCTCTCAATGCCCCACAAAGAAAACCATGATTATGAGGGGTCAAGACATTTATAGTAGTCAAGAGGAAACTACTTCTTGCCCTTCCTCTAGTGGAAGTGAAGATGAAGTAAGGGGTGAAGAGTCTAGTGAGGAAGTCTACCCCCATGAAGAAGGTGACCTCTTAATGGTTAGAAGGCTCCTTGGAGGTCAATCTTGTGATCTATCTCAATCCCAAAGAGAGAACATATTTCATACAAGATGCAAAATTTTAGATAAAACTTGTTCTCTCATTATGGATAGTGGATCTTGTTGCAATTGTTGTAGCACAAGATTAGTTTCCAAGTTGAACCTCACTATCATTCCCCACCCAAAACCTTATAAACTTCAATGGCTCAATGAGCAAGGGGAAATGATATTTAACCAACAAGTGAAGGTACCTTTCTCCATTCGGACATATAAGGATGAAGTTAATTGTGATATAGTTCCCATGGAGGCAGGACATATTCTTTTAGGAAGGTCGTGGCAATTTGATAAGAAGATCATTTACAATGGCCTAACTAATGAGATTACCCTCACCCATCTTGGCACTAAATTTGTGTTGCATCCTCAAACACCTTCACAGGTGGCCAGAGATCAACTAACTATGAAAGATAAGAAGGATGAGGAAGAAAAACTAGAAAAACAAAAGAAAAAGAAGGATAGTAAGGCCTTGTCTTCAAAGGCCAAGGGGAAGGAAAAAGAGGAAAAGGATTCCTCTAAGAAGATTGTTAAGAAGGAAAATCATTTTGCAACAAAAGGTGATATTAAAAGAGCACTCCTTCTTAAACAATATTTCTACCTTCTCCTATCAGGGGAAACATCTCTTAGCACTGCCACAATTCCTACATTTGAGACCTTACCCCCAAAGGTCCAAGAACTCATACATGAATTTGGTGATATATTTCTCAAAGAGATACCCCCTGGGCTACCTCCTTTTAGGGGAATAGAACACCAAATAGATTTAGTCCCAGGAGCAAGCCTTCCTAATAGGCCAGCCTATAGGACTAACCCTCAAGAGACTAAGGAGATTGAGTCTCAGGTTAAAGAATTGTTGAAGAAGGGCTGGGTCCAAGAGAGCCTAAGCCCATGTGTTGTGCCAGTGTTGTTGGTGCCCAAAAAGGATGGTACGTGGAGAATGTGTACAGATTGCAGGGCCATCAACAACATCACTGTAAAGTATAGGCACCCCATTCCTAGACTTGATGATTTGCTTGATGAGTTTCATGGTGCCAATATCTTTTCAAAAATTGATCTTAAAAGTGGGTATCACCAAATCAGGATGAAAAAGGGTGATGAGTGGAAAACCACTTTCAAGACCAAGTTTGGTTTGTATGAATGGCTAGTGATGCCTTTTGGGCTCACTAATGCACCAAGCACCTTTATGAGGCTTATGCAGCATGTCTTAAGGGATTTCATAGGTAGATTTGTAGTTGTTTATTTTGATGATATTTTAGTGTACAGTAGAAGCCTAGATGATCACTTAGGACATCTCAGGCAAGTTCTTTCAGTCCTTAGAAAAAATACCCTCTATACAAATATAGAGAAGTGTACTTTTTGTGTAGATAATATAGTTTTCTTAGGGTTTGTAGTTGGTAGAAATGGGGTCCAAGTGGACCCTGAGAAAATCAAGGCCATCCAAGAATGGCCCACCCCAAAAAGTGTGGGAGATATTAGGAGCTTCCATGGGTTGGCAAGCTTCTATAGAAGGTTCATTCCTAATTTCTCTACAATTGCATCACCTCTCAATAAGCTAGTGAAGAAGAATGTGGCATTTACCTGGGGTGAAAAACAAGAGCAAGCCTTTGCTTTGCTCAAAGAAAATCTTACTAAGGCACCTGTTCTAGCTCTTCTTGACTTTTCTAAAACTTTTGAGCTAGAATGTGATGCCTCTGGAGTGGGAGTTGGAGCTGCTTTGTTACAAGGTGGGCACCTTATTGCTTATTTTAGTGAAAAACTTCATGGTGCCACCCTTAACTACCCCACCTATGATAAAGAGCTTTATGCCTTAATAAGAGCACTCCGAACTTGGGAACATTACCTTGTTTCCAAGGAATTTGTCATTCATAGTGATCATCAATCACTTAAGTTCATTAGAGGGCAAAGCAAGTTAAACAAAAGGCATGCAAAATGGGTAGAGTACCTACAGCAATTTCCATATGTTATCAAATACAAAAAGGGAAAAACAAATGTGGTAGTTGATGCCCTCTCTAGGATACACACATTGTTTTGCTCCCTAGGAGCTCAAATTTTAGGATTTGATAACATTAGGGACTTGTATGCTTTAGATGAACATTTCTCTCCCATTTACAAGAGTTGTGGGAAAAAGGCCCAAGATGGATACTACATGGCTGAGGGGTATTTGTTCAAAGAGGGAAAGCTTTGCATACCCCAAGGAACCATCAGGAAATTACTTGTGAAGGAGAGCCATGAGGGTGGGCTCATGGACCACTTTGGGATAGACAAGACCCTTGTCTTACTCAAAGAAAAGTTCTATTGGCCCCATATGAAGAAATATGTCCATAAGCATTGCACTAGGTGTGTGGCTTGTTTACAAGCCAAGTCTAGGGTGATGCCTCATGGGCTATACACACCCTTACCCATTCCATCTGCACCTTGGGTAGACATTAGTATGGACTTTGTCCTTGGGCTCCCTAGAACCCAAAGAGGTGTAGACTATATCTTTGTAGTGGTGGATAGGTTTAGCAAGATGGCACACTTAATACCATGCCACAAGGTGGATGATGCTTCCCATATCTCAAAACTCTTTTTTAGGGAAGTTGTGAGACTCCATGGTTTGCCTAGGACCATTGTGTCAGATAGAGATGCTAAGTTCCTTAGCCACTTTTAGAAAACATTATGGGCTAAGCTAGGAACTAAGCTTCTTTTCTCTACCACTTGTCATCCATAAACTGATGGGCAAACAGAGGTAGTGAATAGGTCTTTATCCACTCTTTTAAGGGCTCTTCTAAAAGGCAACCATAAGTCTTGGGATGAGTATCTTCCTCATGTAGAATTTGCCTACAATAGGGGGGTTCATAGAACCACCAAGCAATCCCCTTTTGAGGTTGTCTATGGGTTCAATCCCTTAACACCCTTAGACCTCATTCCCCTCCCACTTGACACTTCTTTTATACATAAAGAAGGGGAATCTAGGTCAGAGTTTGTAAAGAAGTTTCATGAGAGGGTTAAGACCCAAATAGAGAACCAAACAAAGGTGTATTCAACTAAGGGCAATAGAGGAAGAAAGGAGCTAGTTCTTAATGAGGGGGACTGGGTTTGGCTCCATCTTGGGAAGGAAAGATTCCCTACTAAAAGGAAATCCAAACTTAGCCCTAGAGGGAATGGACCTTTTCAGGTCTTGGAGAGGATCAATAATAATGCCAAAAGGTTGGACCTCCCAAGAGAGTATGGAGTCAGCACCACTTTTAATATTTCTGATTTAATTCCTTTTGCAAGTGGAGCTGATATAGAGGAGGAGGAACCAACAGATTTGAGGTCAAATCCTCTTCAAGGGGGAGGGGATGATGCTATCCTCCCTAGGAAAGGACCAGTTACCAGAGCCATGAGCAAGAGGCTCCAAGAGGATTGGGCTAGAGTTGATAAAGAAGGTCTTAGGGTAGATTTTTGAGCCCATGGGCCAAGGTTGGGTCCACTCTTCTTTGTAAATAGTAGAATAGGTTGTTTTCTTCTTTTGGGCCTTGTATTTTGGCCATTCTAGTAGTATAGGGTTTTAGCCTTGTATTTTAGGGCATTTTGAGTAGTCTTTGTAGTAGGATTTTTTTTTGTATTTTCATGTTTTTTGTCATGGGGTGAGCTTAGCTATTATAGAGGTGTGTAGCTAAGCTCTAGCTTCTCTTCTCAAGGAGGTGAGCTTAGTTATTAGAGAGGTGTGTGTAGCTAAGCTCTAGCTTCTCAAGGAAGCTTCTCAAGGAGGTGAGCTTAGATTTTAGATGGGTGTGTGTAGCTAAACTCTAGCTTCTCAAGGAAGTTTTCTTAAGAAAGCTTCTCAAGGAAGCTACCTAGTCTATAAATAGAAGCATGTGTAACACTTGTTGTAACTTTGATGAATGAAAGTCTTATGAGATACACTTCAAAGTTCCACTTCTCTCCCTCTTTTATTCCTTCAATTTCGTGCTCCCCCCTTCTCTCTTTCTTTTCCTCCATTAAAGCATCTTCTTCAAGCTTCTTATCCAAGGCAATTCTTGGTGGTGAAGCTCCTTCTTCCTTGGCTTATTCCCTAGTGGATGGTGTCTCCCCTCTCCTCTTCTCCTTTGCCTTCCGCTGCATCTCCATGGTGTAAAATCACCATTAAAGGACCTCATTGAAGCTCAAAGATCCAGCCTTCGTAGAAGCTCCACAAGCAAGCTTCCATCAGTTGTAATCGATTACAACATTTGGTAATCGATTACACTCTTCCTGACTGTTTGTAATCGATTACAGTATTGTAGTAATCGATTACCAGAGAACATTTTAGCAAAACTTAAATGCTGGAAGAAATCTTATGGTGAAAGGATTTGAGAGGGGGTCAAAATACTTTATATGTAAAAACTCTTATATGAAAATAAATATATATAATGTAATAGATTTTTGAACAACTTTATGAAAGATTTTTTTTTAAAGCAAGTAATTCACATATCATACACAAAATCATGCAAGAATCATAGACATCATCAAATATTTGTTTTCAAAAGAATAGACTTCATGTTTTGAGAAAATAAAAAATAACTCAATCAAACATATTAGCACGAACTCATTATAGCAATCAAATAAGACAAACAAATAAAATTTTGTTAGTCATCATATAAACAAGTTAAATGAAAGAAAAATTTCAATCAACTTAATTTAAAAGATAATGGTTTTGATGTTACCTTTTTCATGATTTAAGTGCCTAGATCTTTGAAGATGGAAATCAGCCTTTTGTTTTTCTTACTTAAACTTCATGAGAGATGTTCTCATCACTTTCATAGTCCTTGGATAGAAGGTTGATCTCCTTCTCCGAACCATCTGATGAATCATTGCCATCCCAAGCAATATATGCCTTCTTGGATCTTCTTTCTTTATGGCTTTTCTTCTCATTCTTCTCGGGCCATGACTCATTTTAGGGGAAGTTTGCCTTTATGTGACCAGGTTGATTACACTTATAGCATTTAATTGTTGGAGAAACTTCTTGATATCTCTTCCCATTGTTGAAGTTATGGCTTTTCTCCATTCTTCTATTTTTGACGAATTTATGAAACTTCTTCACAAAGAGTGAGAAGTCTTCTTCATCATCAGATTCTTCTTCTTCTCCTTGCATTGAGGAGGAAGCTTTGAGTGCTATGCTTCTTTTCCTTTTGTTGGACTCTTCATTTTGGTTAAGACGTTGAAGTTCCATTTCATGTTCCTACAATTTGCCAAACAAAGTGGCAAGAGACATAGAGGAAAGATCTTTACTTTCAGAAATGGCAGTTACCTTGGGCTGTCATTCCCTACTTAAGCATCTTAAAACTTTATTAATTAAATCTTCATTAGGGAAGGTTTTTCCTAAGGAGGCAAGATGATTGAATATGTGTGTGAATCTTTTCTGCATACTTTGGATGTTCTCATTAGGGTTCATCCTAAATAATTCATATTCATGTGTAAGGGTATTGACTCTAGATCTTTTCACATCAGTGGTGCCTTCATGAGTAAGTTGTAGTGTATCCCACATCTCCTTGGCATTTGAACAATTTGACACTCTAAAATATTCATCTATTCCTAGGGCAGAAGTGATGATATTTTTGGCTTTAAGATTGTATTGAATTTTTCTCCTATCTTCCTCAGACCATTGATCTCTAGGTTTTTCTAAAGCACTCACATTGGTTTCACTAGTACTGTCATTTACTATGGTAGGGATGAAAGGTCCTAACTCTATTGCTTCCCAAATGTTGTAGTCTATGGCTTGAATGAAAATTTGCATACGGGTTTTCCAATAGTGGTAACCCTCACCATTAAAGATAGGTAGCCTATGGATGGAGTTTCCTTTCGGAAACAAAAAAATTGAGGAGGCCATGAATCTTGAAGTTGTGAAACTTTTCTCAAGAAACCTGCTCTGATACCACTTGTTGGATCAAGTGGCCTCGAAATAATTAAGAAGGGGGGGGGGGGGTTGAATTAATTATGAATGTGTCTTGACTAATTAAAAAATTTATCCTTCTTAATGTTACTAGATTCAATTAGGCTTTTACTACAAAGTTAAGAAAGAAAAGATAAGAAACAAAAACTTAACCAAAAGTAAAAGCGGCAATTAAAAGTACACAGCGGAAATTTAAAGAGTGTAGGGAAGAAAAAGACAAACACAAGATTTATACTGGTTCGGCGACAACCCATGCCTACATCCAGTCCCCAAACAACCAACGGTTCTTGAGATTTCTTTCAACCTTGTAAAATCCTTTACAAGCCAAAAATCCATAAGGGATGTATCCTCCCTTGTTCTCTTTGAACAACCAAGTGGATGTACCATCCACTTGAACTGATCCACAAGAGATGTACCCTCTCTTGTTCTCAGTATAATAACCCAAGTAGATGTACCCTCTACTTGTGCTATAAAGGATGTACCCTCCAATGTGTTAGAACAAAGAATTCTCAGGCGGTTAGTCCTTTGAATCTTTGTAAAAGGAAACAAAAGATATCTCAGGTGGTTAGTCCTTTGAAATCTTTTGTTTAAGGGGAAGGGAAGAATCAAAAGAATTTTCAGGCGGTTAGTCCTTTGAATTCTCTTGGAAAGAGAGAAGGGAGACACAAAAGAATTCAGGCGGTTAGTCCTTCTATTCTTTTGGCAAAGGGAGAAGAGAAGAAAAGATAGCACACTTTTGTTTTCTGCAGAATTTTCACTTGCAGAGAAATAAGGTTTGGAAAAACAAAACTTAGAAAGCTTTTTGGCAAAGGAAGAACAAGAAGAGAGATGAGTAGAAAGGAATTCTTAGAAGTTCTAAAAAATTGTTAAAGAGTTGTAAAAGTTCTTTTGAATGCAAGTCAAGGTCTTGCGTTTATAGACTCTTCATGTCTGGTCAAGAAAACCATTGGAAGAGTTATAACCTTGAGAAAATCATGTCAAGAGTTACAACTTTTGACCTTTTATTCAAAAGTTATCACTGTTAATCGATTACCATAGTCATGTAATCGATTACACAATGCATTTTATGAAAAGTTGTGACTCTTCACAATTGGATTTGAATTCCAACGTTCAGATACACTGGTAATTGTAAATCATGCAGGTTTTTGATGATGTCAAAAAGGATTTGCTTGATAATGAGCGTCATCATCAAAAAGGGGGAGAATGTGGATCATGCATTGTTTTGATGATGTCGAAAAGAAATGACTTGATTGTCATCATCAAAAAGGGGGAGAATGTGAATGTATGAATACATGAATTTTGATGATGCCAAAGAAGAATCAAACAAACATGCTTCAAAGGATAAGCATTTTCTTCAAGATTAATTCATGATTGCTTCAACAAACAAAGCCTTGTTTCAAGATTCACTAAAGATCAAGCCTTGCCTCAAAACAAAGGGTTTCAAAGTCATGCAAGGCTCTAGGAATCGATTACTAGGAAGTGTAATCAATTACCAGAAGGGAAGAATGAAAAAAAGTTGTTGAAAAGGGTTTTGAATTTGAATTTTGAACATGTAATCGATTACCATATGTTTGTAATTGATTATCAGCAACGAAACTCCTGAAATTCAAATTCAAAAGTCATGACCCTTCAAATTATAACTGTGTAATCGATTACACAAACATTGTAATTGATTACCAGTGGAGAGTTTTCAGAAAATCTGCCAACAGTCACATCTTTTGATTGAATTTGTGAATGACCATCAAAGGCCTAAAAATAGGTAACTTGGGCACGAATTTTGAAGAGAGAGTTTTGCTTGTTCAAAATGTCTTATCCTCTCAAAAGGAAATGAAAGAGATTCCAAGAGAACTTCATTGCCAAATGCTCTCTCAAAAGAAACTCTTGGGCAAACACTTGCAAATCCTTTAAGAGTTTCTCCATGGACTTCAATTGTAATATCCTTCTCTCCAAGGGAGAATTCTTCTTTCTTTCTTCTCATTCAAAGAGATTGATTAAGGAACTGAGGGTCTCTTAAGTTGTAAGGATTCCTGAACACAAGGGATGGGTTGTCCCTATGTGGTTCAAACTTTGTAAACGGATTTTTACAAAAGGAGTGGAAAATCTCAAGTGGGTTGCTTGAGTACTGGACGTAGGCACGGACTTTTCCGAACTAGTATAAAATTGTGTTTGCATTCTCTCTTCCCTTATCTCATTTATTTTGTTGCAATCAATTTTGTCTTTCATGTTTAAAGAACATTATTAAATTGATTGTTGCTTCTTTTGCATTCTAAGTCTATCCCTCTTAAGTTATTGAGGTCGTTGGTCTAACAGTAATCGATTACCAATATAGTGTAATCGATTACACCATTTGAAAAATATTTTGGAACGTTGCAAATCAGTAAAAAAACATTTTGAAATCAAATTTGGTCACTGGTAATCGATTAAATGAAACTGGTAATCGATTACCAGAGAGTAAATACTCTGGTAACTTAGAAAAGTTTTTAGAAAACTCTTTTGTAAAACAAAATTGTGCTATGTTTGGATTTTTGAAAAATACTTCCCTTGTGAAGTCTTGACTATTGCTTCTCAATTTCTTCTCTTGAATCTTGAAATCAACTTCTCTTGAATCTTGAATCTTGAATCTTGATCTTGATTGTTCTTGAATCTTGATTCTTTGAGACTTGATTCTTGAAGCCTGATTCTTTGGAACTTGCTTAACTCTTGATTCTTTGGCATCATCAAAATAATCTTGGAAGTCATTGTTTCCACAATTACAATAGATAACTAATTAAAATATCCATATATAATTATATAATTAAGATTAACTCACACTTCTACTAAGTATTACTCTTATATATGGGTGCGAAAAAAGAATAGTTGTATCCTTTATTAGCTTACAATGCACTACAGTACAAGAGATCATATTATACTTACTTTTACCCTTAAAAAAAAGATTATACTTACTTATTTCCTTTTTCAATTATCTAACATCAAAATAGTTAAATATAATGGTTGTGATATTTTCTTTTTCTTTCTTTGAGTTTTATAAATCTGTTGATTTATAAACTTACAATAAATCCTTAACCACGTGCTTGTCCAAAGGTACGACTAATCAAACAATTTAGGTTATTTTTATGAATAAAATATCAATATAAATCTATTTTAGAATAATTTATCGATATGAGACTATATTAACCATTTATGAGTTAAAATTAATAATCTGATATAAATTTAAGAAAAACATGAAACAGGACATATTCTTTAACATGTGTTACATTCTCATTAAACCTATTGATCAAATATAATTTTGATATGTAAAAAGTGACTCATGTCATATTATTTTAAAATAAAATTGTATTTATATTTTGTTGATAAATAATTTAAAATTATCAATCACTCCAAAAGATACTATTTAAAAACCTCTAATTAAATTGAAATAATCTTATATAAATTGATCTATTCAACTAAGAGAAGAGAATAAGAAACAACGACATTGTCAATCTCAAATATTATAAGGAAATAAAATCGTATGCAATGAACATAATTACGAAGATGCCTAAAAAATGATTATATATTTTTTAACAAAAATATTAAAATATATTTTCGTGTTACATATTAAAATGGAGGAAAAATTATTATTTTATGTTTCACATACCTTTTCAACAAAATTTATTTTGTATTTATGAAAGAAAACATTTTTTTGTCTGAACATGACTGATTATGAAGTATTTACAGTAATTTTTGTATTAACTAGTATTTTTTTGTTTCGACAATTGTTCTAATCATTTTTTTGGCAAACAAATTGGTCAGTGGTTATTCTAATTTTTTAGAGAATCTTATTTATCTATCTCAGTTAGAAATGAAAAAAGTTATTGATACAAGTAATTTGATATTTAAGTTTCTTAATTGAGGTTTAATATTTGGTTTAGTATGAAATTGCAATTAAAAATATCACATTATTTCAATATTAACGAATCTCGTGAGAGAAAATTAGTTGAATGTTAAATAAAAAGTCCAAATGATTAAATAAAAAAATACTAACTAATTTTTCCATATTTGGTTTAACAAAAATAATAGATTTAGATTGTTATGTGTTTTATGATATTAAGGATCTATTTACTATCAAGTTAGATAGAATTAATTTCAATAAAAAAAAAATTATATTGTTTAATTAACCTTAGAAATTAAAATAATATCAACAACAACAACAACAACAACAACAACGCCTTATCTCACTAGGTGGGGTCGGCTACATGGATCAACTTCCGCCATAATGTTCTATCAAGTACCATACTTCTATCCAAACCATTAATTTCGAGATCCTTTTTGATAACCTCTCTTATAGTCTTTTTGGGTCTTCCTCTGCCTCGAATTGTTTGTTTTCTCTCCATCTGGTCTACTCTCCTCATTACAGAGTCTACCGGTCTTCTCTCTACATGCCCAAACCACCTAAGTCTATTTTCCACCATCTTCTCTACAATAGGCGCTACTCCAACCCTCTCTCTAATAGCTTCGTTTCTAATTTTATCCTGTCGAGTCTTACCACACATCCACCGCAACATCCTCATCTCCGCTACACCTACTTTATTCTCATGTTGGCTCTTGACCGCCCAACATTCTGTTCCGTACAAAATCGCCGGTCTTACCACAGTCCGATAAAACTTTCCCTTTAGCTTGATCGGTACCTTTGCATCACATAACACCCCCGATGCTTTTCTCCATTTCATCCATCCTGCTTGAATGCGATGATTCACATCCCCTTCAATTTCCCCATCATCCTGTATTACAGACCCAAGATATTTAAACCGTGTGACTTGAGGGATAATATGGTCTCCTATTTTCACCTCTGAGTTAGAAACCCTCCTTCTTTTGTTGAACTTACATTCCATATACTCCGATTTGCTTCTGCTTAGGCGAAAGCCATGTGTTTCTAGAGCTCGTCTCCAAGTTTCCAACCTCTCATTCAACTCCTCCCTCGACTCTCCAAGGAGGACTATGTCATCTGCAAAAAGCATGCATCTCGGCGCTATCTCTTGGATTTGTTCCGTGAGGACATCCAGAATTAAGGTAAAAAGGTAGGGGCTAAGGGTTGACCCTTGATGTAAACCAATTGTGATGGGAAAATCGTCTGACTCTCCACCCTGTGTCCTAACACTAGTCGATACCCTATCATACATATCTTGGATAGCTCGAATATATGCAACCCTAACCCCTTTCTTCTCTAGAGCTTTCCACAAAATCTCTCTAGGCACTCTATCATACGCTTTCTCCAAGTCAATAAAAATCAAGTGCAAGTCTTGTTGGGCCATGCGATATTGCTCCATCACCCGCCGTAATAAATAAATCGCTTCCATGGTCGACCTTCCCGGCATGAAACCAAATTGATTCTCAGTAACTTGAGTCTCCTTTCTTAATCTCCGTTCGATCACTCTTTCCCATAATTTCATGGTATGACTCATGAGCTTGATTCCCCTATAATTTGCACAATTTTGTATATCCCCCTTGTTCTTATAGATTGGCACTAACGTGCTTCTCCTCCATTCCTCCGGCATGCGTTTTGACCTCATAATTTCGTTAAAGAGTTCGGTGAGCCACTCAAGACCTCTATCTCCAAGAGTTTTCCACACTTCAATAGGTATGTTGTCTGGCCCCACCGCCTTACCATTACTCATTCTTTTCAACGCTTCCTTTACTTCCTGTTTCTGAATCCGACGATAGTACTTATAGTTCCGGTCCTCTTCTCTTGTGTCTAGACTGCTAGAGTCATATCCATATCCATCATTAAATAAGTTGTGGAAATACGCCTTCCACCTTTCCTTGATATCTTTTTCCTGCACTAAGACTTTGCCTTCTTCATCCTTAACACACTTTACTTGATCCAAATCTCTAGTCTTCCTCTCTCTACCCTTAGCAAGCCTATATATAGATCTTTCTCCGTCCCTGGTTCCTAGAGCTTGGTATAGTCCGTCAAAAGCTTGGGCTCTTGCCTCACTCACCGCCTTTTTGGTTTCATTTCTAGCTATCTTATACTTATCCCAAGTTTCAGAATTTCTACACCTAGACCACTCCTTGAAACACTCCTTTTTTACTCTAACTTTGCTCTGAACATTTTCATTCCACCACCACGATTCTTTACCCCTAGGTCCAAAACCTCTAGATTCACCCAACGTCTCTTTAGCCACTTTAATAATCTCTTGGGACATCTTGTTCCACATATCATTTGCACTTCCTTGTGATTGTCCACACCAACCCTCCCATATCTTTTGTTGGAAGATTCCTTGTTTCTCACCCTTCAAGTGCCACCATTTGATCCTTGGTGCTACAAGAGGACTTCTTCTCTTTGCCCTATCTCTAATTCTTACATCCATAACCAAAACTCTATGTTGGGTAGTCAAGCTCTCTCCCGGGATAACTTTACAGTTCAAGCAATACTTCCTATCAGACTTCCTGATAAGGAAGAAATCTATCTGAGAACATGTCCCTCCACTTTTGTAAGTAATAAGATGTTCCTCTCTTTTCTTAAACCATGTATTGGCTATAGAAAGATCCAAAGCCTCCGAAAACTCCAAGATGGATTTACCCTCCCCATTCATCTCCCCTAGGCCAAAACCCCCCATGCACCCCCTCAAAACCTCTAGCCACGCTACCTACATGTCCATTGAGATCCCCTCCTAGGAAAACTTTCTCTCCTTGGGGTATATCCTAAAGTACCCCTTCTAGATCCTCCCAAAATTTTACCTTAAAGTGTTCTGCTAACCCAACCTGAGGTGCGTACCCACTAATAACATTAAAGGTGTCCTGTCCCACTACCAATTTTAAGACTATGATACGATCTCCTACTCTTCTTACATCCACGACATCCTTCTTCCACTCCTTGTCCACAATAATCCCTACCCCATTTCTTGATCTGATTTTTCCCGTATACCACAGCTTAAATCCCGAGTTGTCTAATTCTTTCGCTTTTTCACCTGTCCACTTAGTTTCTTGTAGGCACATAAAATTGATCTTCCTCCTCACCATAACATCCACTATTTCCATAGATTTTCCAGTAAGTGTGTCTATATTCCATGTACCAAAGCGAATCCTCCTGTCATGAACTAGCTTCTTTACCCACACCCGTTCACGAAAATGTGGGAACCCTTGCTTACTTTTCAATACATCCGGGCGGCGATGCAGCGGCCCTTGCTCTTTTGACACTGTACTCGAGCCATACAGCGCGTTGCTTCCGGGCAACGACCTAGCATTCACATTATTACGTAATTGATCCATGTCATAGAGATTCGACAAAGTTTAACGTTGGCTGTCGAAAGCCTAACACAACCCTCTCAATTATGAAATTTATATTAAAACATGTATGATGACCAAATAAATTAATTCTAAATGTAACGAATAGGCCATAAAAGTCACACAATGAGGGTAAATAATAAAAAAAGAAACCCTTAGGTCGTTGCCTATTTGGTTATGAGGATGGAAAAAAAATAAACAAATTATATTAACACACTCATATTTGTTTGGATTGTACAATTAAAGAAAAGTTGTACTAATGAGTCTAGTGTTGAAGATTTATTTTTAAGTAGAGACCTCATTTCTAAGCTTAATGTATCTTTGTGCTATGCATTGGTGAAATGTTTATTTCATATCTTAGGATCTAGAAACACCCTTTCTATTCTGCTGGCTATCACTTATTATTTATTCTATAAATTTCATGTCAAACTTTTTCACTCAATTATTCACTTTCAGGAAGTTCCTCCTGATAATGAGTTTGAGAAGCGAGTAAGGCCCGAGGTATTACCTGCAAATGAGATTGATGTCACATTCTCTGATATTGGTGCCTTAGATGAGACCAAAGAATCCCTTCAAGAACTAGTAATGCTTCCTCTTAAAAGGCCAGACCTTTTCACTGGAGGCCTTCTAAAGCCTTGTCATTTAAATCTATTTTAATTTTAATGCAGGATTATGGTAGGACTACCATTTGTGGAGAACAGGGAAAAGATTTTGAGGACTCTTTTGGCAAAAGAAAAGGTGGATAACGAACTTGAGTTTAAGGAACTTGCAACTATGGCAAAAGGATATACTGGAAGTGATCTAAAGGTTGCTACTATTCTTTTATATTGTTCACATTGGATATAACATTATCGTGTAATGAGTGCTTTTTGTTTTCTGTGCTTTTAATTATATCATTTATTCATTGTCAACCTGTCCATTGTAGAACTTATGCACAATTGTTTCTTATCGGCCTGTTAGAGAGCTAATTCAGCAAGAGAGGCTAAAGAGTCTGGTAAGTAGCAAAAAATCAGGATTTCAAAGAGGCCATTAAATATGCAAGATTTCAAAGAGTTATTATTACCCTTAGGCCATTGAATATGCAGGATTTAAAAGAGGCCAAAAATCAGGTAACACCCACTCTAACAATTTTCACCTGGTATGACTTAAAGAATTCTAATATATATGGAGCGAGGGTGCAATAAAAACTGATATATATGATATCTCCAAATTTCCACTTGGTATGACTTAAAGAATTTTGCTCTTATATTTATTAGATATCTTTCATAAGGGTATTGAAATTTTGAAATCATATTACTTAACAACATTCAGTTAGTTCCTGCCTACTTACTAAAATTCATTCATTTATAGTCATCAACTTTCTCATATCTGAAAAAATAATTATTTTCTCACAAATTGCTACTATTTTCACTGCCAGGTGTTGTGGATAAGTCACTATCAAATCCTTGGTATTTTTTCACTCCATGAATAAATTGGATCTTTAGATTCTAATGCAACAAAAGTGCATCTTTATAGGTGGTTTTTGCAAGCAGACCTTGCACCTTATAATTAGTTCTTTCTGTCCAATCTTTCCAGACACTGTTGTTTCTCAAATAGAGTCTTTAGTATTTTAGGTGGAATCTAGGGATAATCTCACAAACTTGGTCTTTTGGGACTGATAACTATATGAAGTTTTTTTTAAAATGTTGGGCTAATTGGTGTTGTATCATTCATTTATATTTATTTTTATAAAATATTTTTAAATGTTGAGGGAGGGGTGTACGCTTTCTAAGACGGTTGTTTGCTAACAACTGTCATTAGTGACCGTCTTAGAAAGTCTTAGAAAGATAACTTTTTAAGACAGTTGTTAGCTAACAACCGTCTTAAAAAGTATCATTTTTAAGACTATTATTTTGCTAATAACTGTCTTAGAAAGTTTAACTTTTTTATAATGGTTATTTTTTTTAAGACGGTTTGAAAACCATTGTGGAAAGTGTTGATTTTTCACAACCACGGATTTAAAGACGATTGAAAATCATCATGGAAGGTGTTAAAAACCGACTTTGAAAGTCATTTTTGTAGTTGTGAACTTTTGTTGTAAAGTATGTTTAATACATCATTGAGTGTAGATGTAAAGTATGTTTAATACATCATTGAGTGTAGAGATCAATTGATACGTGATAGTTTTATTTTAATCATTTATTTTGAATTTGAGTCCAAAGTACTTCTTTTGTTCCTAATTATAAGATTCGTTTTAAAAATTATTTTTTTTGTAAGATTTTTTTTCTAATTTCTAGATGCATTAATTAATTTTTTTTTCTCTTCTATATCTTTAGTTATTCTTTCTTCAAACATTAATGATAAATAATTAAGTGCATAGATGAAAAGGATAATTTTGGAATAATAATACAATTAATTGACAGATTTCATGTGATTAATTAAATTAATTATTTTTCTTAAGGGACATGAATGAGTTGAAATAATCTTATAATTTAGGACAAACAGAATATGTAATTATGTTATATATTGTGAAAATAGTTTTATCATCAATAATAATCTTAAAAACTTGAGTATGACTTTTTTTTTTAAAAAAATGAGAGACTTATTTCATTGATAACAAGTGGATGAATACAGGTTAGAATCAAATCATGAACATAGAGACTACTACATAATTGAGACGCTCTTAAAAGAACATCAACACAATTAGTTTGTCTCCTAATAAATGAACCCTAATAATTTTCAATTGACTAATTAAGGAATTATCTAGCGTTATTAACAATAGTTACTAGATCTGTTTGATTGGCCTTTAATGAATCTAACCGATCAACAACATGTTTCACAATTACATTTTGCAGTTGTAAATCTTTTAATTAACCAAGATAGAGTTTCTTGAAGGTAACAGTTTCTCTGCTAAGATGATGGGAAAAAAACTTGAGTATGATTATTTCCTATAAAATATACTTGTGATATAAAAAAAGAAAAAATAAGTTCAATACATGAATCAAATAATTAAAAGAGTCTAATTTAATTATTTGAATAAAATGTATGGATATTATAAATTTTGTGATACTATTTTTTATTCTTATAGATAAAAAAATATACATGAATCAAATGACTATTGTTAATCTTGACACAATCAAGCTAAAAAGTCTATCTTTTAGAATCTAGACAAAAGCAGTTATCAACACAGTTGCATACATAAATAAAGACAAAATTCAAAAATAAAATACAGAAATCAAGATATTTGCCCATTCATGCGTTACAAAATCAAAATTCAACATTTGACGTGCACTTAATTAGACAAAAAAGTTTTGTTTAGGCTGAGATGGATTATACTCATTGTGCTTTGTTTGGCTTCCTGGTCGCTACTTATTACCAACCCAGATCTGAATCTACTCAGCATATATAGCCTATTCAACACGTAAATTTGTCAAAGTTAAATCAATTAACTAAGGAACCCCTCGAAGCTAAAAGGGTCATAAAAAACTTTTTTTTTTAACAACGTAACACTTAATGGCTTTGTAAAATTACTTCTAGTTATATAATTTAATTTTGAATCCAAGTAATATTACGTCTATTGCGTGAAAACACTAGCCATTATATATCTCTAGCATGGAAATTGTCCTCCATTATTGACACAGCACAACCCCTGGTAAGAGTTGAAGTTCACTCTTTGAAAAAGGCTTATGTGTAAAGGGGTTATATCTAATGATCTACAAGTACTATGAATAAGAATATATTGTTTGTAAATTGAAATTGGGGGGACAAGGTGCTCCACACTGTGAAGATGAATGGAATAATTAGTCTAAAGATGTAAAAAAAAAAAAATATGATATAAGAAATTGACATTGATGAATTAAGTAACAAATCAATTGGAGAAGGTTTGGGTTTATCCATGTGAAAAGAGAGGAAATATTAATATTATTTTGAGTGTCAACATATATATTGTAGCACATGGAATGCATGGGACTTTAATTTAAAATGGAATATCCAACAAGTAACCAAACCTAACACGCAATATATTATTTGGAGAGATATATGGCGATTGAAAGTTTTGACCGTCCGTGTTGTTGAGTTTGTGCTTTTACATTTGATTTCTTATGCTTTTGGCATAAAGTTGTGTGTAGCGTGTGATTGAAGAGCCAGTGCAAAGGGTGTAGAGATTGAAAAAGGCAAAGTAAAAGAGGGTAAAAAACAGAGTAAAATAGGAAGACAAGGCAACCCAGTAAAATATTCTAGCGAATTAGTTTATGTTAAGTAAATGTCTAAGAAACTGGATAAATAGTTTCGTCTTCTTGAGTAAATTATAATCTTATACTTTTTAAATACATTTCATAAATATTTCAGGTTAATTATAATTGTCATAATTAATAAACTTCAAATAATATCATATTAAAGTGCTTTTTGTTATATTAAATTAGATCTAGCTTCTGATAGTTTGTCATAATACGGTCATGTTGGGATTTTCGGTGAGACGGTTCAAAAGTATGATTGAGAATAAAATATCAGCTTCAAATTATATTTGATTATCCCTCAAAAATATATTTGTAAGCAAAATTTTGTCTTGAAAATTCAATTTTACAGAAATAAGACTTTGATATTTTTGGAAACTTAACTTCCAAACTTGAGTTTAATCAAAACTTTAAGTTTGCAAACTTAATTCAAACATGCACTAATTTGGTTAACTTACAAATTATAATAGATGTCATGTCAAATAGCATTTTAGTGCTAGACCTTTAAGTGTAATAAAGAGACTTTAAGTAACCAAAATAATTTTTTTTTATTTAAGATATCAAACTGAAAAAAAAAATCATGGATTAAAATTATATTTTATCTTTTATTTTTCAATAGTTCAAGTATTTATTAAAATGTACTAAATAATTTTTAATCATGGGTAATATCCATATAAAATTGAGGGTTTTTTTAAAAAAATATTTGTTTTTATTTTAGTTCCTATAATTATTTTAGTCTATTGTCAAGTAACAATGTTAGCAACTCATTGACTTATCTTGAGAGTAGTTACATATAATTTTTTTTGTAAAGTGTGTTTTTTAAATTTATTATTAATTAGTCTTATGGATGGCATAACCGTTTAGAACATTTAAAAATATTATTAATGTAATTATTATATTATTAGTTAACGTTTGGATTAAAATAAAATAAAAACACCCAATTTTGTTGAACAAAAGTTATTTAAGCTTAAATTGTTCTGTATAAGTTTTCTAATTTAGAAATAAGCGAAACGCTTTCTGTTTTTCATTTTCATTTTTTGTTATGCACAAAGACAGCAGGCGGTAAAGAAAGGGAACATATTAAATATTTATTCTGTACTCGACGTGTCCAAATAAAGACAAAGGAAGTGGTTTAAAGGGAAGTCCTGTGCAATAGATTCCATGAAGAATATACCATATGATAATAACTTTAAAAAAAATGTATGATCCTAATTTTTAATTCCTTGTTGTGAGATGCTCTTGTTTAACTTGCAAGATTAATGAATAAGTAGTGTCAATGTCTCAACATCATCGATAAATTAAACAAACGGGGAAAAATAAGGACCTTAACAATCGTAACTAACCAATAATAAGCATGTAAGTTTTATTAAATTTATTCTTAAACCTACGGAAAATAACATTAAAGTATATCATTTATAATTCTGTATAATTTAATTATATTTTAATTACTATTTACTAGTGGAGGAAAATAGGAATGCTGATAGGGCAGGAAGAACATGGGTAGTAGCTAGCTACCTATTCCCATCACGCAACCGCATGAGTGTATATTAACAACTATACATCGATAATATAAAAAAAATTATCTTATCATCTAACTTCATATTGTTATTATAATTTTTAAAATAATTATTATAAAAAAATTAATAAGCATTAATAACTCCTTATGATAAAATTATTTTGTAAATCATTCAACTAAATTTTTTTTGCGCGGTTGTAATTACTTTTATCACAAGTATAAAAGTAATTGAATTTCTCATTAACAAGCATTAATAACCCCTTATGATAAGATTTTTTTTTCTTCCCCTTATGATAAGATTAAATAGTAATATATCGTATGTAATTGAATACAATATGTCACCAACACAGCACTAACATTAGAAAGGGGGAAAAATCTACTATTTTAAAACATTAAATGCTTCTGACCTAATTGAAGTATATACCTAAAATAATATACTTGTTAGGACTATATATACGAACTTTATTTTCATATTTTGTTTAACAAGATATTGTTATTTGGTCGCATCATATTAATATACTCTATTATGCTTCTTCACAGATTGGTGCCCAGCAATATTGTAATTGACAGTTGCTGAAGTTATTTTTACAATTGTTGTATATCTGCAGCTTCTTTGTCCTATACGTACAATGTTGTCACTACTCACTTGTCAAACGTGAAATTGGATTTGGTTATTGTGTTTGCATATTTTGTGGGATATTCTCAGATTCTTTCCTTTAGAATCATCAAGGCACTAGAATCCTGTTAACCCCCATTATATCATATCAAAGTCACTACAAGCCACAAATAACCATGACAAATATTTGGACCACCGTCCCAAAGTACAAGCACAGTCGTTATAAATGTGCTAAATTAGCTTTTGGTTATTAGGTATACGAGTTTATCAGGATTTAGGGGTGTACATGCTATGATATATATTTGTGTAAAACTAAACTAAATTTAATTGAAAATAAAAAATTAATCAAACTATTCTTCATTTTTAAAAGTAGTTTGATTGTTTGTAAGAATTATTGATAAAATCAAATTTGGTTCATCCTTGAAACTGATTTTCTTGTTTTTAATTAGTTTCAGAAATATGTTTAAAAAAATAGTTTTAAAAATAAACTTGTGAAAATTGTAGATTTAAAGCAAAATTTAAAATTGATTTTTGGTATAAATCATAGACACCCACCACGGGAGGCAATATGTTCGAGGTGGGATAAGATAATTGTGTGCAACAAAACTCTACCTCTAATCAAGCTAATATTACCCCACGTCATCGGTTGACATACTTAGTGGCAATTTAAAATTAATTTAAAATAAAAAATTATTTTTAAAGTTGATTTTAACTAAAATTGATCACCAACAAATTATTGATTGGAATGGTACTATACTCAGGTTCTTTAAGTAAGATTTTAGTTTTAGTCTTATTAAAAAAATTTGGTCAAGGATATTTCATTTAAGATGATCAATCAAATTTTTGGATAGAAATTAATCATTAGCAAAACTAGATAGTTAATAAATATTTCGTATTAATATCATGGTAATCCAGAAAAATGACAATTGGTCATTTAATTATTTGTCGGGTGATAAATTAATTTAGTTTAAAAGTCTATTTATATTATTTATTTTTTTGCAATTATAATGTAAGTGTTAATTTTAATATACTATTAATATATTTTTTTATACTATCAACTAATTAAAAATTACTATTTTTTGAATAAGCAAATATAGTGAAAATAAGTATCAATTAAAAAATATTATAAATATAAAGTTTGAAATATTTATTACAAAAACTAATTCATAAATGAATCTATCAATATACATCACCCAAATTCGTAATTCAATTTAACTAATCTTTTCCACTGCCCTAACCAAGATGCTACGTACTACCTAGGGACTAGGGAGGGAGGAAGTCATGTAATTTTCCCCAATTGGTAAACTCCTCCAAAATAGTGTGCATTTAAATTCAGATTAGATCATTTAAAATTACATTAAAATATCAATTTATTGTATTTTAAATAAATAGTCACACATTTAATTTATATTAAGGAATTATTTTCGGTATAAAATTAATTGAGTTGAGAAATACTAGAGCATTGAATGAAACCATTGTATTGAATAAAAAATTTATACTCAATTTAATTATTAACTCATTTTTTAAATTAAAACATCTAAAGATAAAACACTTTACTTTAAAATTAATGGATGTTGAACGTGCTTCCAAATCCAAGATGCTTTAAAAAGTCAGTTACATATTTTACTGCTGAGGAAATATTAGTGTAGCCAGCTAAAAGGGTGATTTGTAGTTTAACATGTTTGTTTTTTCGAATATTAATTATTTGTGAAAACTGAAAACATCATCTAGTAAAGTTACAGAAAATAAAACTATTTTCTTAAAATAAATTAATCTAAACATACACTAAGAGAATAACAATAGAGACTTTCTTTTGTACTAGAATATGTTTACAAAATTTTTTACAGCAAGTTGATCAAAATCAATTGGGGACAGGTGGTGAAGTTGTGATGGTGTGTGTGGAGGATGATGAGGCAGGTGAGTTTGAAAGAACACTATGATTAGGTCTTTCCTCAGAGTGTGAATGCTCCTTCTGCTTCATAATTGGTAATGTGTGGGTGACAGCTGGAGGGTGTGCAGCCACAGGTGCATATATTCCAGTTGGAGCAGTAGTAGTAGTAACTGTGGTCAATTCCTCTCCAGATGCTGTTGAGGTGGTTGCTACTGCAGCATATTCTGGTGGCTGAACAAAAATGTTCCCCACAAGAAATAAAGGGCCTGCTTGTGAACTTGCATTGTTGTGGATTATGGGGCTTCTTCTAGTGTGAAGACGAAATTTCTGTACAAGACAAAAAAACAAAATATCTTAGACCATGATTTAGGGCACGAGACTCAAGAAAAATGACATAGAAAATAAAGATAAAAAGGGTAAAATGGGTTTTAGATTTTCAATTTTCGGCTAAAATTAGTCTTGATTTTTATATTTTAAAAATTGGACAAAATTTATATGTAATTTCATAAGTATTTTTAGGGTTGTTCTACAGTTAGAATTGAAGTTTTATCAATCTGCATGCAAACATTATTTATTGAGATGAAACTTTAATTGTGATTGAAAAATCATACTTAATAATACTTATAAAACATTATGTAAATTTTATCCCTAAAAATAATGATTTTGATCTCTTTTATTTCTTTTAAATTGGTAAGCTTTATTCTTTACCATAAATATTTTGAATTTTATAAAATTATAAAATTCACCAATTATAAAAATTATATTGATGAAAATCATATTTTTAAAACAATTTTTTACTGAAAATTGAAAAACTTAAAACTTATTTTGCCCAAATAAGAATAAATAGGACAACCCAACTTTACTTAAAAGCCAATTTTCAGACTCAATTTTGGCACAGCACCAAAAAGGGAAAATATGTAAGATCATAGAAATGGGGCAAGAAATTAAAATGACCAAATTAGTTACACACACAACACAAACCTGTAAATGACTTTTGACTTCATCATTGGTTAGGCCATCAACCTTCATCAGCTCCCTGATCTGTTTAGGCGTGGCAGCTACAAACACCAAATACCAAACATCAAACATTTGACACAAAGCGGTTCCAATTTCAATTGCATAATTTAGAGCACATAGCAACTTGTGCAAATTAACTAAGATACTCACAGTCTGCACCCCCAAGTTGTTGAAGTGCATGCAAGAATCTCTTGTGCAATTCCTGTGACCAACACCTGCGTTGCTTTCTCTGAGCTTGTCCTTTCTCTTCTTTTTTGTTTTCTACTCTCACTGGTCCTGTAGAACTTGTAGCAGGCACTGGTGGTGAAGAGGGTGCTTTACCAATTGCTGATGCATCATTATTAATACTAGCCTTTGCATCACCACTTTTTTCCTCTCTTTGGAACGGTTGAAAAGCTCCACCGTTTCTCTTCACTTCCACAACATCAGTTTTCCTAGGCACAACAACGTCCTAAATAAAACCAAAAGCATCTTTTAATTTTTCTGCTTAAAAAACAAAATAAAATAAATGTTTGTTTTTTTAAAAAAAAATTGGGGTTTTACCTCTTTGGTAGGAGGGGGATTGGGATTCCACAACTGAACGGATCTGAGCCAATCTGATTTTTTTTTATCAGTGGCGGTTTTTTTGTGTTTATGAAAATGTTCTTCATCTTCATCTTCTTCTTCAACAGAATCTTGAGATGCCCTTTTCTTTAGAGGAATGAACTCCTCAAAAACAGGTCCATCCGTTGATGTCTGTTCCGAACACTCCGATTGGCCATTCAAATTGTACTCCGCTACCGTTCCAGCCAATTGCTGCCTACAAGCCTCAATTGCTGCATCAAATTCAAAAAAAAAAAAAAATCAAAAACCCACATCTAGAAAATGCAAAAAACAAAAACAACATACCCAGAAACAAAAGCAAAAATCTGTAACTTCTTCAAGGTTTAATTACCTTGCGTGACAAGCTCTAATGACAAAGGAAGCTCTTTAGGGAAAACTTGAATTTTCCTTCTTTCTTCCTCCAATGCTTCGATGTACTGAAGGAACCCCATTTTCAAGGGTTGCATTTTCTGAGCAAATTGCATTGAAATTTTGAAGTTTTTTTTTCTCTCTCTCTCTCTTTGATTATGTGTTGGTGAGTTATGAGTTTTGTGGGTGTGAGAAGAAAAACAAGAACAGTTTGAGGAAGAGGATGAGGAGGAATATATAGGGAATAGCGATTTGTCAAAGCGTGGACGGAAAACGGATCCAACAATGAAAAATTTTATTTATTATGGGATCTAATCTGAGCAGAATCAAAATTCGGAATAAACTTTTCTTCTAGAGAGAGAGGGAGAGTTAGAGAGAGAAAGCGATTGGAGGGTGGAGATGAACCGAGGTAAAGATCGAGGTCGGGGCGTCGCGTACAAAAAACGAATCTTTGATGCGTTTTATATTCTTGCATAGTGCATACTACACACAAGTCTTGTTTTCCTTTCTTATTTTGTCTCTCTGTTGTTTTGTCGTTTATGTAATTTTTTTATTATTTAAATTGATTGATTCATCTCTAAAAAAAAGTGTGAACAATACTTTGCTTTTTTTAGAAAAAAAATAGATAATATGTTTTTCATATGCAATATATATTTTTTAGCTTATTACTTAAAAATATTCTTTTATCTTACTGCATGACATATTTACATTGTAAAATTTTTACTTTTTTAATAATTATTATTAAGATAAATTGATTAACTGATAATATGACGCTCTGTCTATGTCATATTATCATTTAATCGATAATATGATATTTTATTACTTTGATAAGTTATGGTATAATGGATTGAAAATTAATGATAAATATTAAAAATAAAAGTAAAAAAATATCAAATAGTAAAATAAAGAAATGAGATAGTAAATTAAAAAGAAAGTTTATTAAACATATTTTTTAGATAGTAATTTTTTTCTCTTTAATCTAGTTTTTATATTCTCTAGTGTAAAAAATATTACTTTTTGCAATTAATAATTATTTTGATTTGATTTTCAAAATAGAGTAATTATTATAGAAGATTATTATACATAATAATTTTTTTTGAAGAGTATTATACATAATTTTTATGTTGTTAATGTACCTTAATTAAATCAAATTATTTAGTAATGTTTTTCAAAATTAAAGTAGTGGTATTCTTAGAAATTAAATTAGAATTTATTTATAATCTACTATATATATAAAAAAGATAAAATTTGATTCCATAGGATGATATCACTTGACAACAAAAATATTAAATGATATTATTTAATTCAATTATTAATTCAAATTAATTTTATTCTATTATGTAAATAGATTTTATTTTATTATTCACTCTATTAGAACTATATTAAGTTATTATTCTATTAAATGAAAAAAAAATTTAGAATTTTTATTTTTCAATAACATATTTTTATTTTATTTTCAGAATTATTAATCTTAATCAATTATTTCATTCTTCTGTTAACATTTCTTATAATGATTTTAATATTACTTAATAATATATATACTACAAAAAATGATTGATGAATTTATTTTATTGTTTTAGTTAATAATATATCTTTTTAGGAAATATGTATTAAGTTATATTAGTTTTGTAGAACAAAGAGTAAATCCATTACATCATATAATTAAAAGCTATAAAAAAATAAAATATAAAAAAATATTAATTTCGTGAATCATATTTAAACATTAATTAATAAAAATATGTTCAAATGTTTTTTAACATTTGAAATTAGTAACATCTACTCATTTGGAAAAAAAAGTTAATTCAAATCAATTTTTTTTCTTATCTATTCAATTAAAAAAGATTTTTATATTTTAAATTAACTTATTTGATTAATATAAAAAATTTATTTAATAATATATAAATTTATTAATATAAAAATACAGAAAATATATTAAATATAAAACAAAATTCATGGGAATTTTTTATAAAGTGTTAAATTTTATAAAAATACAAACTTAGTGAATGTAGATGAATATAGTATAAATCATATAAATTTTGATGATTAATTTTATAATATTTAATATTTATTATATGTATTGTTGATTATTTTGAATATATATATATATATATATATATATATATATATATATAAATACATCAATACCCGTATATTACACAAGACACTGAACTAGTTTTGTTAAAATAAATGAAAAAAATGACAAGAGTGAGGAGAGAGAAAGGGTTTGGTTATGAATATTCCAGACTGATTCCCTTCATTGAGTTCATTATGGGCTGGCAAATGCGTATCTTCACCGCCTTTCTCAATTCATTCATCTATTCAATCGGATAAGATCAAAGACTATTCTTCTTACACATTCTCTCTCTTCTTGTCTGTTTTGTCACCTATCAAAATGCGAATTTTCATTAATGCTTTCCTCTTTCAATTAATCAATGTTGTGTTTTTGGGTCAAGCTGTACGGAATGTAAGTGTATGGGATTTTCCTAAGAGCATTTTAATTTAAAATATGCAATTCTTATATAAATCAAAGCTACTATAGTGAAATCTTTTAAAAATGAATTTTTTTTAAGGAAAAAATATGACTTATAAGATACTATTTTTGAATAAATATTTAATACATTGAATTAGTATCATATATATATATATATATATATATATATATATATATATATATATATATATATATATATATATACACACACACATATATATCGTATATTTATATTTTAAAAATAATAAATATGTTAAATGTCCAAACAATTATACTAAAAATAATAATAATAACCATACAAAATAATAAATTACTATAAAATTTGGCAATAATTAAATAAAAGAAATACAAAATCTAATAAAGTTCGTGCTTTGTTAAAACTACTCATGAAAAATAATTACTGTTTTATTAAAGAAGCTTTCATATGAAACTCTAAAAGAAAATAATTATTTTTAAAACAATTTGATACAAACATATGCCAATTTCGTAGTAAATACATCATGTTCTTAATTATCAAGGAAAAAGATTTAAACAAAGGATAAGGCCATATCTACACGCACACATACAGTCTGCGCAATCAAAATATTTGATATTCAGCTTCCCTTCTTAAATGCATTATTCAACCAATTTAATTTAATCTCTTTCGTTTTCAGTCTTTTTCCTTTTAGATTTGGAGGATACTATTCGGATATGAATAAAATAAAATATTCATGAATTTTGAGGAAGTCGTGTATAGCGGACAAGATTCGCCAGTGGCCTTTGCTCATGGCTTCCATGCCATTTTTTTCTTGTGTTTGTTTAGGCAGAGAAGGAAAAATTATTACAGTTTAGAACTTAAACTTAAAATGGGTATATATGGTGTTGATAAATTTGTATGTGATGTTAGGTTATTGAGTGTTTTAATTTACAATGAAGAAATTAATAATATTATATTAATGTACGTAGAGATTAGTTAAAAATATTTTTTGTTTTTGAAAAGTATTAATTAAAAATAATAAATGTTCTTGCTAAAAATTATGATAAATATGTATAATGAATAATGATATTCTTATAATATAATGCATAAAAATATCATCATTTTTTATATTTTTCAATAAAATTCACTTAACAATAAATAATATATTCTAAAGTGTGTAAAATAAAATACTATCAGTATTATTTATCAAAAAAATAATTATATTAGAATCAGATAAAATTATTATAAACAATAAAATTACTCTTTTAAATATTTAACATGATTATAAATTTATAATTAAACTTTAAATTATTAATTAAATTAAATAATCTTACATTAATTAATTCACAGTCTCTCTTAATTAATCTGAGGCAACTCGTATTGTCATTATCGTAGTTTTAGTAAAATCCAAACTATTTATAGAGTTATTGATTAATAGTGTGAGAATTGATTCGGCTTTTTATTTTAATTTATTGACATGTGCGAAATATCCAGAGAATATACCTCGGGGTTCCAAAGTAAAAGGAATCTTGCAAGAGCGCGTTGCACGCTGCGTATTATTCGGTACGTTCGAATTTGTCATAAAGATAAAGTTGGCCTTTCGAGGCTCTAATGGCCAAACCACAGCCACAATTTCAATATCCCACAACTACTTTCCTCAATCTTCGTGGGTTCAGTAGCATTCTTGCCTACCCTCGTGATTCTAATTTATGAAAGTGAAAAACTTTTTGACTAGTTATCATATTTATTTATGATATTATAACAGACTGAGAAAAAGGAATACGTATACTAATGTAAAATATTCTAACTAGACCTAAATATTTCATCCATCCGTTCATAAATATAATTTTTTAAATTAATTTATACCCTTTAAAAAATTAGTTAAGTATAATTAGTAGCATTAATTTTGTTAATAATTTGTATTTTTTAAAAATTATCCTTAAAATTATTGAGACTAATAATTTTTTGTCTTTCTACTTAATTATTTTTCACCTAATTAATTAATGTGTGGTAACCTTCTTCTCCAAACCTTATAAAAGAGATAATGTATTTATCTTTTTGGTACATAACATTTATTATAGAGTAATTAAGGGTATTTGGATAAAAAAAAATATGTCAAAGAGTCTTATAAAAAGAGCAAATAAAATAGAGAAAAAGAATCTTATATTTAAAAATGGAAGGAGTATAAGCAACAATTTTTTTTAACTCAAATATAAACAAATTTTAATTACTTTGACTATATTTAATGATATTATTCCAAAAATACCCTTCAATTTATTGTGATTATAATTCCAATGACATTTTATTTATTCCTAATAAGTTTCAATGAAGGACTTTTAGGAGAATTAAATGACATTAACCAATTTTCTTAATTGATGTTTAAGTTAGTTAAATTTGTTTATATTTAGGTTAAAAAAAAATAGTTTTATATTGTCATCCAATCACAAACTACTCTCTCCATTCCAAAATAAGTGTCACATTTGAAAATAAATATTTCAAAATAAGTGTCATGTTAGTTTTTCAATGCAACATTAATTTTTTTTTACTAATATCCCCAATAAGTGTCACTTTAGCTTTTCAATGTAATATTAACATGAGAAAAATGATTATACATTAAAAGCATAAAAAGTTTTATACCGTCATCCAATTATAGTCCACCACGCATGATAAGTTTGTTGAATTTTATGGTAATTACTTTAAAAGTCATATTAATGATGAATTATGATTGAATAATAGTGTAAAAGTGTTTTACACCGTCAGTACATGATCATTAAATTCTATTAATGTTAAGGTTAGTTTTGTAATATTAATACTTTCTTCCATCTATTTACTATCTTTTCTTGA